>NC_037596.1:145000-265000 GCF_003073045.1 Pomacea canaliculata
TTGTAGCAGATCAATCGCACAAGCATTATTGTTGTAGATTTTGTATTTATTAGTCACAAACCGCTTATTGTCTGCCTTACGCAGGAGGAACTGAGCAGCAGTTTATGATGTGGAGCTTCCCTCCTTGGAGATGGAGGCGCCCAAGTACTGAAATCTTCTTACTTCATCGAGCTGTACCTTGCTAATATGGATATCTGCTTTGCCACTGCTATTGACCATAACTTTGATCTTTTCATTGCTGGTTTCCATTCCATAGGCATTTGAACTGTCAGCCTGTCGGTGAGGTCTTGCAATTTCTTTGTTAGTTTGTAGCCGTTTGTTGTTGTTTGTCCAAATCCTTTTCATCTGACTTTTCACCAGTTCTACAATGTCCCACCAGTAAAGGTTTAAGCTCTTGGGTTAGATCAGCGGTTCTCAACCTTTTACTTGTGACGCCCCCCTGACAAACAAAGGTACGTCCGCGCGCCCCCCTTAGCCAGCAATGTAAGCTGATTTCACTAATACTGGTATAAGAAACTTTTTAAAAATGACCACCTTCGCGCGTAAGCACGTCGAGCCCCCCACGTCGGGGGGGGGGGGGGCGAAACCCACAGGTTGAGAACCGCTGGGTTAGATGTTAAACTTTGCGGCACTGGTGTAAAGTGCATACGTTCCTTGTACCAATGAATGTTTCCTCTCTCAGCGTGGTTTCTGCTTTGACTCCAGTATCACACTTCTTGCCGACCACACGCAGCAGCTTGCAGATAGTGAACGCGATCGTTGTTAATCCTGTACTCGACAGATGCGGCATGTTGCTTCTTTTGTGGCGTATATCCATGGCCGCTTCTTTCATCGTGGAAAGTTTCGTTTGTGTTTATTTTTATTACATAATAAATAAGTTTCTAAAATGTTCATGACAAGTGCTATGCTTAACTTCTCACCATACACACACACACACAAGCACAAACTTGTCTATCAACCTCTCATTGATGCAACAAAAGCATTACTCTAAAAGCCTGGAGCAAAGCATTCAGTGGCAATTCTTCAAGAAACACATTCATTCTCCTAAATTACAAAAAAAAAACCACAAGGGAGATCACTCAGTGCTTAAAACCAAAAATAGTATGTTGTATATAGACCACCATGTATGTGGGCTACGGGCATTGTCGATCTAAGCAAGCCTCAAACCAACAACCTTTCCCTGATTCTTTTTCTTCTTCTTCTTTACTTTTTTTGCTAATTCTTTTTATAAAAACCATGATACTTATGCAATCATATTTAGAAATATTTCAAGATTTAAGCCACTAATATTTACATATCAAGCAACATATCATACATAATGACATACTAACGAACATGGAAATCCGTCTAATATGATAGAGGCAACTACAGAGACTGCCGTTATTTAAGAAGTCACATGGATAATTGGAACTGTTTTCAAAAAACAGAGCCACTGTTTTCAAAAGGATCTTCTTCTTCTTCGTTCCTATTCGCCCCCAGTGGAGCATAGGGCCGCAACCACACGCCGCCATCGGACCCGGTCCTGGGCATCCCTTTCTAGTTGGCACCATGTCATGCCAGCTGTCTCTGCCTCTCTGTGGACTGATCGTCTCCACGTCTGTCTGGGTCTCCCAACCTTGCGCCTCCCCTGTGGGTTCCAGCCCAGAGCTTGTCAAAAGGATATCTTTGAGTAATTACTAAATGTATTGCTCCACAATGTATCGTGACTCTGCGCATCTTCCACTTAGGACACCTCTACACTGGCACATATGCTCTCCCTTTTCTTCCCTAAAGGTTCTCGGGTTTGTCACTTGGGGTGGTTGTTACTTCCACATTACAAGCGACGTAATTAGGTCTTCTTTGGCCATTAGACCCGGCACAACACCCTGCCGAAGACTGCCCTTCAGCTGTTTGGTTTTTTTTCTAATACCGTGTCCATTTTTTTGCACTTTAGATTTTCAATTTTGACCCTGAAGCAGATTGCCGTAGAGCCTTAAGTGACACGCCTACTGGATGACTTTACGAGTCTCACAAGAATGTCACTCGTACGAATAAAAACGACCACGTGACAACACTTCTCTGCAAGCTTTGCAATGTTTGCCAGTGCGAGCTCACATTAATTCCAAGATAATCATACTGTGCTACCGTTGTCTTCAAGGCCTTCCCCCAGGAAAACTATCAGATTCACTGATACTCACTAAGCCGGTCTTTTTGGTCTTCTTGTGCTGCTTTCTGTATCAGAAGTTTGCACAAGTGACCTTGCATTTTTTTTTTTTAAATCGTACTCAAAAAATGCTGTAAGAGCACCCGTAACTCTGTAACAAAACCAGATCCTCTGCAAAACAACTAAAGTGAAATCCATGCAAGCGTGTCCAGGTTGGAGTAACGGGATGACCAGTTTCCGCTGCTACACTAATTAAGAGCACGGCCATCCTTTTCTGATGTATGTCCTCCAGACTAATTTTTCCAGTAAATTTTTAGAACAAGGCTAAAAGAGAAATTAGCTTTCGTTTTAAGTACCAAAGTAAAGAAGAATCGCAGACAGTAGGAACTCGCGTGCTGACGGCGGTACAAAAGGTCAAGATTTATGGTCAGTTGTGTTCCAAGTCGTGGGAAAGGTGAACGTAAGTGACAATGTAACTGATGACAAAGAGAGAAAAATATGATTTTGAGGTGCGGGTTACACTTGACAACAAAGCAAAACACCTACAGAAATACGGAAAACCAAAATAGTGGGACTTCGATTACTCACTGGAGAGAACATATTTCAGGTAAACGGTACAAGCACTGATTTCTGGACAATTCGTTTTTATTGAAACTAGTGTACTACATCTAGTGCTCTATGAGTTTTGCCCCCCACCACTAAGCACCCGCATGGCTGACACAGACAAGAGGAAAAGAACTGCAAGGTGTAAAAATCTACTGCAGGAAGAAGATAAAAATCTGCAAGGTTGAGGGAACAACTGCAAGGTGGATGAAATATTTGCTACGGTTAAGTTCTTACAAAAGCGTTTGTTTTAGAACATGTTACAGAGGGGTGGAGCACAGTTAATGAAGATATCAATTTTATTTTTACATGGATTTTTAGAATCTTTTTTGTCTTTACAAACAATGTTTGTATCCAGCTGGTTCTTACAGAGGGAAACTAATGTTTTTTTCAGAAGGAAATCTAGATCCAAGCGTCGTTTTCTACTAACAACAATCCAACATTAATATTACAGTATGCCCTACCTGTTAATCGTCTTAACAAAGGAAATGGTTAAGTGAGACGTGCTAGCTGTTATTAAATATTACCTGTGTAATCAGCATATTTAAATTATATTAAAAAATACAAATTGCTTCCTTATATATTTTTTACTTTGTTGCACAGTGTAATAATAACAACAACAACAACAACAACAACAACAAGCTATTTGTCTGAAACACCCTGAACTTGATTTCTAGTCTAATCGATCAAAGAGCGGTAATTGGAAACTAAAAGAGCCATTCCTAACAATACGATAATTACATTTTTGACAATATAAATAAAATATTGGAGTAACTGTAAATGTTTAAGAATTAATTGTCTACGTACAGAAGTTGCACACGACGCCGACATCCTCCCTGTGTTCACAGTCGTGTCTGTAGAGCCCCGAGTGTTGACACTGCGCCAGGCTGGTTTCGTGCCCCACACACCGCAGGTAACCAAACAGAATAGGAAGTAAGCCGAACTTGGCTGACCACACGGCTGCTGCTGTTGTGCTGTTTGACATCAGAAACGAACAGGAGAAGACATAGACATTGAAAACTAATAACACGCAACATCACGACCAAGAGAGATATCACACTCTGCGCACACCAGTAATAATAAATAAAAGATAACAGCCAGCGCACAGTGAGCTACGTATAGACACACTGAACAACATAAAGATGAGGTACAAGAGCAGAAGGTAAAGCAATGGATGAAGGTATGAAGAGATGTAAATGCTAAAAACAGGTTATGATGAAGTAGTTACATGATGTTTAGCATGACAGACAGTATCGCCAGGGAGTTAAGAATAGTAATTCAGGGATAGAACTTTGTGAACAAATATGTTTTCAGAGAGCGTGTGAATGTAGCCTTGTAGTCTGAGTGGCGAGTGTGTTAGGAAGAGATCCACTGCTCAGCAGCACACATGGAGGACGTCCGCTGTCCGTATGTGACTGTCTTTGAGGGCATTTGTCATGGGTACAGAAAATGTCTTTTCAATGGGCGACTAACTGAGTTACTAATCTGTAAAGTAGTATGGAACCGATCTTCAGCCCTAATCTATCCCAACAAAAATCATTTTTACTTATAACAACTCTATGTAAGCGTGTGTAGGTATTGTATGTTTGTCGTTGTCGTATGACCGAAATAAACATTTCTTCCTTGGGCAAATGGAGCTTGTGTCGTCTGGTGCACTGTGATACAGCCAACAAGTGCAGTTCTAAAAGACGAAGTGTATGTCCGACCTCAGTGTGTACATAACCGTGTAATAAACAGATCACACCGCCTACACTATAGTAGGGTCAAATACCTAACCTCTTGACACTTCCTACAGAGGTCACTCTTCATTACTTCATCACTCCTTCTGTCTGTAATAAGTTTGATTTAAGGCTGTTAGTAGCAAAGTTATAATGAGCATCAGATCAGACTTTAAAAGATGTTTATGATAAAACTTTCGTTATCATATTAACTGTATCACATATTACTCACGCAGCCTTATTCTGGTATGATGATTATCAAATATAAAAAATGTAAATTATAAAGCGGAAAATAATAAATCAGGAAAAAGAAATTTATTATTAATCAATAAAAACCATTACATTAAGTGTCGCTGATATTTTCCAACTTCAACATAAAATCTGTGTTTTATAACAAAAAAAGTATTCAATGTACATGATATATTCTGGTGAATGGAGAGAAATAATCACAATTACGGGTACGGATATGAATTCAAAATATAAACCACAAAACAGTTCACTATACATCTAATTTATTTACACAAGATCTTCACTACACAATATTATTTCAACACATAGTCATCAAGTATTTTGGGAAACTAAGAAATGTGTACGACTTTCCTAGCAAACAGGAGATGGACAGCGAACTATGGACAATTGTACTTTTGCATACTAGTGATGTTGGTGTTGCAGCCTGAATTATAATAGCATCAGTTTCAACTTCACCTATTCTCCTAACCATCACATTTATTTTTCCTTTCTCAAAAATTTTGTCATGAATACGTTATTCCATGTCAGTCATCTTCGCTGACTAAATCTTAATTGCTAAATTCTTCCTGCTGATGTACGTGATGACGATTTCATTGTACTTGCTGTTGTTAGTCATATTGTTGTAGGAGCTGTTTTCTCCTAATGAGAAATACTGTCTGATAGTTTTCCTTTTTAATTTTTTCGTGGTTTGCACTTTGCTTCGTCTACTTCTATACAGCCTCTGCATACTTTCCCTATAACTCGGCAGGTTGAATGAGATTCTTTTCACCACACCTGTAGCACCTATTGGATTATCTGCTTGTCGGTATCTGTTTCCACTGGTCACTCGACCCACATCTTTGTTACCTTATTCATTGTGACCATTTTTAAAAACTCAGGATGAAAGAGTATTTTTTTGCAAATATTGACGATCTGATTTTTTTTTAATTTGCATCGTACTTATAAGCAACACGAATCACGCGATATGTAGATAAAGAGAGAATTAATTTTTAACAAATATATCTAATACACTTTAAACACTTAGAGTTAATAAATGAGCACACACTCCTCTGTCAGAAAGCAAGTGCCTGACATTCCGGTGAAATTAAAACACGTTACTTATACAGCAGTGTGTCTATTTGTAATAGGACTGAAGAAGAATCCCTCACTACAAGAGATAAAGTGTTCCAGTGCGTACACTTGTAAAGTTACATCGCTTAAAATACCAGTACCACCACGTTTTTAATAAGAATTTAATAATAAGAAAAAAAAGACTTCTCGCAGAAATAAGTTTTACGGAAGTATATATGTCATGGATACGTGCTATAGGAAACAATACTGTATCTTAAAACTTCATTTTTTTTTAGGCACAAATCATTGATTCTTACTGCTACTTACACTGCATAACCAAAATAAATATAACTCTACAAACTCTACAAACTGAAAGGGACGGTCGTAGTGGTTTATTTTACCAATAAACATGGCACAATTAGCTTCTGCAATAACAAGAGTTTTCCCATCAGAGGGAATGGTGACCCATAAATCCTTTTAAACTGAACACCCTCCACATAAGAAGACTACTGGACTTTCCTATTAGCATGATAATTATCCAATGGATCAAACGTGTAAAATAAACTTATCTCTTGTTAGTTAGATGTGTTTAATGAGTGCGTTAGACTACATATACCTGTTGAATCCTAACATTTTGCAGGCTACCAAAGCTTCTTCCTGTCCAAAACCGTAATCACACACTGTGTTCCAAGTTCCATCGTAAAAGATTTCCAGACGTCCCGCCTCCGCTGTGCCGTTAACTACACGAGCTCTTAACTGCTCAGCTAAAAGTTAAAATACAAATATGCTACATTAAAAAGTTATGTACTTTTTGTCATAAATAAACGGGAACACTGTTTGAAAAAAGTGCCATGTTGCATAAGTATTAGATGGATACGTTTTTCTTCCTTTTTTCTAAAACTGGGCTAGTAAACATTGTCCTCGCTTTATGAAATTACAAATGTTTTATTATTATTGAAGGCGTGAAAGGTATAACTACTAGCCAGACGCAAAGCGGCTTATGCCATGTACAAACTGGTCACCTGCACAAGGCCATCGAATTCCAAGGGTCACAACGCCAATAAATATTAAATACAAAAAAATAACGTTGAAAGGGTCACCATTTTCTTTCTCTGCTCAGGAGCGCAACGAGCCTACAGACGCCAGTACTAGATGTCATCAATCATCATCATCCTCATCATCATCATCATCAACAACGTCAACTTTGTCATTGTAGCAAATAAATCGCACAAGCATTATGGTTTTAGATTTTGTATTTATTAGACACAAAACGGTTGTTGTCTACCTTATGCAGGCGGCACGGAGCAGCAGTTTATGGCGTGGGGCTGCCGTCCTTAGAGAGGCTGGCTCTCAAGTACTTGTAGTTTCTTACCTCTTCGAGCTGTACCTCTTTAATACAGATATCTACTTTGCCGCTGCTATTGATCATAACTTTGATCTTTTCAGTGCTGGTCTCCATTCCATAGACATTTGAACTGTCTGTCTGTCTGTCTGTCTGTCTGTCTGTCTGTCTGTCTGTCTGTCTGTCTGTCTGTCTGTCTGTCTGTCTGTCTGTCTGTCTGTCTGTCTGTCTGTCTGTCTGTCTGTCTGTCTGTCTGTCTGTCTGTCTGTTCGTGAGGTTTTCCAGTTCTGTGTTACTTTGTTTCTCCAAATCCTTGTCATCTGACCTTCGCCAGTTCCACAATGTCCCATCGGTACCGTTTAAGTTCATAAGTGACCTATTGAACTTTGCCGCACTGGTGTAACGTGCGTACTTTCCTTGTGCACTGAATCTGCCCCCCTCAGCCTGGTTTCTGCTTTGGCTCCAGTACCACACTTCTTGCCGACCCCTCGCAGGAGCTTGCTGATAGCGAGGTCGGTCGTTGTTAATCTTGTACTCGACCTAGCCGCCATGTTGGCTCTTTTGTGGCGTATATCCATGGCTTTGACATTGGGTATTATATCCTTGGTAGTGCTCATATCCTCTCCATGTAAACCACAGCCCGTTGTCGGCCTGCTCATGAAGCACGTATCGCTGGGCCCTGAACGCTTCTTTCATATTGGAAAGTTTGGGTTTTGTTGATTTTTATTACTAATAAATAAGCTTCTAAAATGTATATGAAAAGTGTTTTTCTTCACTTCACACGAAAAAGAAAAACACACACACACGTGTCTGTAAACCTGTCATTGATGCAGCAAAACCACTACTCTAAACGCCTGAAGCAAAGCATGTCAGCGTCAAATAATAAAAGTGAACTCTACTTGCTCTTTTTAAAAGAAAAAAAAAGCACATGAGCACATAACCTTCCATTGCACACTAAGGCATATTACTATACCTAACAAGTTATAGCACTCCCCAAAATAATTGTTTTAAAACTTCTCCAAGACCCACATTCATTCTCATAAAAAAAGACCACAAGAGAGAGAATTTAGGGCTCAAAGCCAAAAATAGTTTGTTGTATATAAAACACCATTGTGTATGTGGGCTAAGGGTATTTCCGATCTTAGCAAGCCTCAAACCAACAACATATTTCAAAATTTTTTTTTTTTTTTTTTTTTTGTTTGTTTTGTTTTGTTTTGTTTTTGTTTACATTTTTTTGAATCATGACATTAATCGTGCAATCATACTTAGAAATATTTCAAGATTCAAGCCACTAACAAATACACAAGCCACATACCATACATAATGACATCCTAACAAAAATGGCAATCCGTCTAATATGATGTAGGCAGCTACAGATAGTGCCGTTCTCTAAGAAGTAACATGGATAAATGTTTCAGAACATGTGACAGAGGGGTGGAGCACAGTTAATGAAGATATCAATTTTATTTTTACATGGGGTTTTAGAATCTTGTTTTGGCTTAACAAACAATGTTTGTATCCAGCTGGTTCTTACAGAGGCAAACTAATGTTTCTTTTAGAAGGAAATCTAGATCCAAGCGTCGTTTTCTACTAACAACAATCCAACATTAATATTACAGTATGCCCTACCTGTTAATCGTCTTAACAAAGGAAATGGTTAAGTGAGACGTGCTAGCTGTTATTAAATATTACCTGTGTAATCAGCATATTTAAATTATATAAAAAAACACATATTACTTCCTTATATATTTTTTACTTTGTTGCACAGTGTAATAATAACAACAACAACAACAACAACAACAACAACAACAACAAGCTATTTGTCTGAAACACACTGAACATATTTGATTTCTAGTCTTATCGACCAAAGAACGGTAATTGGAAACTAAAAGAGCCATTCCTAACAACACGATAATTACACTATTGACAATATAAATAAACTACTGGAGTAACTGTAAATGTTTAAGAATTAATTGTCTACGTACTGAGGTTGCACGCGACGCGTGACATCCTGCCTGTGTTCACAGTAGTGTATGTTGAGCCCCGAGTGTTGACACTGCGCCAGGCTGGTTTCGTTCCCCACACACTGCAGGTCACTGAACACAATAGGACCAGAGCCTGCTCCGTACTTGTCTGACCCTACGGGTACTGCTGTTGTGCTGTCCGACATCAGAAACGAAAACAAGATGATATAGACATTGAAAACTAATAACACGCAACATCACGACCAAGAGAGATCTCACACTCTGCGCACACTAGTAATGATAAATAAAAGATAACAGCCAGCGGACAGTGAGCTACGTATACACACACTGAACAACATAAAGATGAGGTACAAGAGTAGAAGGTAAAGCAATGGATGAAGGTATGAAGAGATGTAGATACTATAAACAGGTTATGATGGAGTAGTTACATGATGGTTAGCAGGACAGACAGTATTGCCAGGGAGTTAAGAATAGTAATTCAGGGATAGTACTTTGTGAACAAATATGTTTTCAGAGAGCGTGTGAATGTAGCCTTGTAGTCTGAGTGGCGAGTGTGTTAGGAAGAGATCCACTGCTCAGCAGCACACAGGGAGGACATCCGCTGTCCGTATGTGACTGTCTTTGAGGGCATTTGTGATGGATACGCAAAATGTCTTTTCAATGGGCGACTAACTGAGTTACTAATCTGTAAAGTAGTATGGAACCGATCTTCAGCCCTAATCTATCCCAACAAAAATCATTTTTACTTATAACAACTCTATGTAAGCGTGTGTGACAGTACGTATTGTATGTTTGTCGTTGTCGTATGACCGAAATAAACATTTCTTCCTTGGGCAAATGGAGCTTGTGTCGTCTGGTGCACTGTGATGCAGCCAACAAGTGCAGTTCTAAAAGACGAAGTGTATGTCTGGCCTCAGCGTGTACATAACCGTGTAATAAAGAGATCACACCGCCTACACTATAGTAGGGTCAAATAGCTAACCTCTTGACACTTCCTACAGAGGTCACTCTTCATTACTTCATCCCTCCTTCTGTCTGTAATAAGTTTGATTTAAGGCTGTTAGTAGCAAAGTTATAATGAGCATCAGATCAGACTTTAAATGATGTTTATGATAAAACTTTCGTTATCATATTAACTGTATCACATATTACTCACGCAGCCTTATTCTGGAATGCTGATTATCAAATATAAAAAATGTAAATTATAAAGCGGAAAATAATAAATCAGGAAAAAGAAATTTATTATTAATCAATAAAAACCATTACATTAAGTGTCGCTGATATTTTCCAACTTCAACATAAAATCTGTGTTTTATAACAAAAAA
Source organism: Pomacea canaliculata (assembly GCF_003073045.1). NCBI lineage: Eukaryota > Metazoa > Mollusca > Gastropoda > Architaenioglossa > Ampullariidae > Pomacea > Pomacea canaliculata. Next base: position 155,416 of record NC_037596.1, read on the forward strand.
AAGTATTCAATGTACATGATATATTCTTGTGTATGGAGAGAAATAATCACAATTACGGGTACGGATATGAATTAAAAATATAAACCACAAAACAATTCACTATACATCTAAATTACTTACACAAGATGTATATTTCACAAGATGTTTATTACACAAGGTAATTTCAACACATAGTCATCAAGTGTTTGGGGAAGCTGCGGAATGTGAGTATGACTTTCCTAGCAAACAAGAGGTGGACTGTCAACTATAGACAGTTGTATGTTTGATACTAATGATGTTGGTGTCGCAGCCTGAATTATAATATGATCTGTTTTAACTCCCCCTATTAACCAAGAAATCGATTTTTTTTTCTTAAAAATTCTGTCATGAATACATTATTCCATGTCAGTCATCTTCACTGACTAAATCTTCATTTCTAAATTAAACTGCTGATGTACCTGATGACTATTTCACTGTCCTTGCCGTTGACAAATACTGTCTGATAGTTTTCCTTTTTGATTTTTTCGTGGTTTCCATTTCCCTTCGTCTACTTTTACACAGCCTCTGCATACTTTCCCTCTAACTCAGGAGGTTGGATGAGGTTCTTGTCACCACACCTGTATTGGATTATCTGCTTGACTGGATCTGCTTCCACTGGTTACTTGATCCACATCTTTGCTACCTTATTCATTGCGGCCATTTTTAAAACTCAGGATGAAAGAGTATTACCTTTTCTTGCAAGTCTTCTTGACCTGAATTTTTAAAAATCTGCATCGTTCTGGTAAACCACACGATTCGGGTATGTATATTATGGAAGCAATAAAAAATAATATTCAATACACTTTAAACACATCGCGTTAGAAAATGAGTGCACACTCCTCTGTCAGAAGCCAAGTGCAGGACATACAGGTGACCATGTTTACCTGGTACCTTCCTGTGACCACCTAAGTGCTGTCCACGATAAATGTTATAAATAATACAAAGCCATTCCATGTCACACTTTTTCTTCTTTCCTTTGTTAAAACGCCGAAATTTAAACACAGCCAAGGTGAGGCAGCGGCTAAGAGGGCGCTTCTCTTTTTTTCAAGATTTCTGAGCCATTGGAAGTTCTTCAGTAAAGTTCTGAGCACAATACTGATCCAACATTGTGTCATTTTTAATAGGACTGTAGAAGATATTTAAAGTAAATTAAAGCGTACACTTGATGATGATGATGATGATGATGATGATGATGATGATGATGATGATGATGATGATGATGATGATGATGATGATGTAGTTTTATAACGCGCTAGTATCCGCACCACAAAGATGCGCTCAATGCGCGGTGATCCCAGCAGCCACCAAACTGCAGGTCAAATGAAAACTTCAAAAAAGTTTAAACAAGTGAGTCTTAAGATTTTTCTTGAAAGACGCAATACTATCAGACTCCTTGGTCGAGAGGGGAAGCGAGTTCCACAAAAGCGGGGCTACATTGGAGAAGGATCTGAAACCCGCAGTCTTCTTGTTAGCATTCCCTGACTGAACACTCTGTCGTTCAAGTCTGAAGTGTGCTGCTGAACGAAGGTTCCGCTGGGGTTGGTAACAGCGAATGAGTTCTTGCAGATAGACAGGCGCAAGGTCGTGAAGACAGCCATAGGTCAAAGTTAACAATTTGTGCTCAATTCTTTTCTACACAGGAAGCCAATGTAGGTCACGAAGTACAGGAGTAATATGATCAGTTGTTTTCTTTACTGCAACTATCCTCGCAGCCGTATTCTGCACTCGCTGTAGCCTCGACAACTCGCTCTTTGAAATCCCCCAGAGGCAGCTGTTGGCATAGTCTAATGTAGAACCGATGAGGGACACAGCAACTGCATTTGCAGTCTTCTTATTAAGACTGGGTCGGAGTCGTCCAAGAGTGCGGATATGGAAATAACATGCCTTGACTACAGAACTGACATGATCAGACATAGAAGATTGTCGACATAGAGTCCAAGGTTCCGTACGGAGCTGGAGAGTGGGATTCTAGCTTGACCCACTTGGATGGAGTCTAGAGAGACTTTGCTAAGGCTAAGCTTGGAACCACATAGCATCGCCTCCGTCTTCTCATCATTAAGCTTGAGTTTATTCCTCAGCATCCATGACTTGACCTCTAAGCAACAATCTTCTACAGCACAAACTGCTTCACTCACCGACTCACTGTCAGTACTAAATGAAAAATAGAGTTCCGTGTCATCAGCAAACATCTTACGGTTCACATTATGCTTCTCAATGAGAGGACCAAGCTGAGATGTGTAAATAGAAAATAGAACCGGGCCCAAAACAGAGCCCTGCGGGACACCGCACAGCAATGGAACTGTCACTGAAGAAGCTTGATTGACCATCACCCTTTGTGTGCGATCACTGAGGTAGGAATGGAACCACTGCAAGGCGGAACCACCAATGCCCACCTCCATCTGGAGACGAGTCAGAAGAGTGGAGTGGTCAATGACATCGAAGGCCGCACTCAGATCAAGGAGGACCACAAGAGTCACTTTCTCTGCATCCGCACTGCACAGAAGATCGTTCATAAGACGCAGAAGGGCTGTCTCACAGCTGTGCTTGGGTCTATACGCCGACTGGAATTTATCCAATAAGCTGTAGCGGTCCAGGTGGAATGTCAACTGCTGAGCAACGACACGCTCCACAAGTTTCGAAACAAAAGGCAGATTCGACACAGGTCTATAGTTTTTACACGAGCTCGGGTCCAAGTTGTGCTTCTTTAAGATAGGCTTCATCACAGCTGTTTTAAATTGTCTGGGTACAGAGGCAGAGAAAAGGCTAGCATTGACTATGTGTACTACTACAGGAAGCAGAATGTCAAGGTGCTGGAGAAGAACACGAGTGGGGATAGGATCATCCACAGACGTGGTTGGGCTACAACGCCGAACTAATTTCAATAGTTCATTTTCTGTCACTGGTTGAAAGAAAGTGATTCGAAAGTTGCAAGTCTTCCACAACAATAGACCTAACAGTGTGATGGCCGGGTCTCGCAATAACCCAGTCCAAGGTGTGACCCTTACAGTGGGTAGGGGAGTTGACATGCTGAACAAGATCAAGGGAATCCAACAGCTGACAAAGTCTCTTAGTGTCACGGTCCGATGGCACATCAAAATGAAGATTCACATCTCCAAGAATTAACAAGTATTTGTTGGCAGCAGCTAGGTTGGAGACCAGGGGAATAAACTCTTCACAGAACGCTGAATTAGTCACTTTGTTGTTTCTAGAGTAAGGAGGGCGATATAGAAGCAAGACATGAAACGTCAGTGAACCACGAGTGAGGGCAAAACTGAGTGACTCAAAAGTCTTGAACGTTGCTGACACCAACGGCCTCAGAAGCACGGATTTCTTGTATACAGCAGCAATCCCACCACCACATCTATCTCCAGACCTGGGATTGTGAATGAACGAGTATCCCACGGGAGTGATTTGCTTGATAACAAGTTCATCTCCAGCCTCCCTAAGCCACGTCTCAGTGAGCAACAGCAAATCCAGTGACTTGTCAATAATCATATCATGAATGTCCACAGCCTTCCTGACGACCGACTGGGCGTTAAGAAGGCCACATAACAGTTGAGTCTGAACTATCTTACTCTCAGACGAACTTGTAATATCTAGCGTTTCTGATGTAAGGAGGTCAACACTAGACCCATCTTCATTCACAATAGACGTACAGTGAGGGGACAGGTTTGTGAACTGGAAAGGGAATGCCGGAGTAGGGGAGAAGGGCGGAGGAACAGCAGGAGCACTGGTGTCACAAGAAATTAATGAGATGTCAATAGGCACAGGGTTGTCATCATGCACCAACACAGTGGTGAAGGGGCCATCAAGGACAGATGAAATGGACCATGAAGAATTACAGGAACAGGGCCGTAGCCCCAAAGACAAACTTTCCACAGAGGCAGCAAGTCCTAGAGGCTCACTGGTGCCAGAGCTTGGTGCTAACACTTGCACTAAGTCTGAACGGGAATGAGCAAGTCTACATGCACGCACTTTCCTCCCACCACGTACTCCACGCACAGTTTTCTTATTAATTAGACCAAGTTTTCTGCAATACGACAGCAAGTTAATATCCAATACACCAGACACATTTTTGGCAAGGACTTTTAACACAGAAGCAGAGTAGTGTAATTGACTCATGAAAGGTGGCTGAAAAGGAACACAAGTGTGAGAGAGACAAAAACTGCTGCTACTAAGCGCATTGAACACCACTGACCCACCACTAACTGACGATGTTTCAAACATAACAAACAGTTTGGTACTCAATGTGAGCACACACACATGCGGCAATCCTGTTAATCACTAACGCCAGAACTAAAGCAGCACCACGAGAAGCGAAAACATGACAGCATCACAACAAGAGCAGGACGACATAAACCACGTATACATGACAACAGTCAATAATCATAACCAACATCCCTAGCAGCATTGAAAATAGGTCCCATATGGGTCCCATAAAGATTGTCCCATATGATCACGAAAATCCGATTCTGACTGGATCTCCTAATACAAGCAACTACTTTTAGCCAATGGCAGACGTGCACAGCCGCCGTGGCCGCCATTTTCAAATTTTTGTTTCTGTTCGCCATTTTGTTCTCCTGCAGCTGATCGGAAATTTAAGTGTTCTCCAGGATCAAATTGCAAGCAGCATTCGACTGTTCAACAATACAGTACGTTTATCTAACTTATACATTTTCTAAATTAAATATACTAGTTATTTATTAATTCCAACAATGTCCAAATTTAATGCAGATCAATACCACGTTCATAGGAGAAGGATTAGAGCACACGTTCAGAAATACATGAAAGCAATAAATGCAGAAGTTTTCAAGAAAGAAGTAAAGGCAGGCTCAGCAGTTCTGAACCCTAGCAATTTGATAATTCTTTAGTCGTAATTAATGATGCAGAGAATTCGGAGCTGTCAGAATTTCCTCCAATAACTTGTGATTACGATTTAACTGGCGATATTTCGATATTAGCATCCATTCGCGATGGGTTTCAGCTTCGCAAAATCTAGATCAGGATCAAAACGAAACACCTCTCCCCAAGCATCCCAGAACACTGTTGAAAACCCCCCCAAAAGTTAAACAGTAGATCTGTAGAAAATAGTTCTGGATATTATTTTCACCTTGGACTTAAAGAATCTCTGTCTAAATCTAGTCTGGTTGGATTATCATAAAAGTACGTTCTTAAGAAAAATTCAGGTAAGACTGTTCCACTTCAACACATTTTGATCTGTCATTATCAATTTGAATTATCAATAGAAGATCTTCTATCTTGTTCAGCTACTTTTTAATAATTTCTTGAAAAGGGGGTAAATTCATGGGTACAGGGGGGGTTTACAGCCTTTAGCCTTTAGGAGGGAAAGAAATGTACTGGGCTATGTTGTGTTTAACACCTGCATTTGAACTATCAGTGCAAATATGCTATACACATACATATTTTATTTATGTTTGCTTTACATATTTATTTAACAGTGATGTTTACAAAGAAATAAGCTTTGCATATTTAGGATAAAATGCCTACAAACTGCATGTTGTTTCAGCAGATGGCCTTATTCCATGTTGTTTTGGAAGAAGCAGAAGGTTTAAAGGGGCCAGTAGCTGTAATTCCAGACAGCTGGCTGCTAGCATTTTTAAAGATTCCAGTGGTCGCAGGATGTGCAACTGGCCACCAAAATCTGCAAGCTTCATTATTAAACACCGGATTCCTCATGGCCCATGCATCCAGTTTGCCTGCACAAGTCATTAAGTAAGTGCAATTTTTTATTTCATAATGAATTTATATCAGAAAGAAAATTTATGAAGCGTGTGAGCATTGTGAAAATGACTGCTATACCATTATGTACTGCAGGAAAAAGGAAGGAGATAAAAAGATGATGTCTGGACTGTTGGAACACTGTAGCAGGTACTGTAACTTTGGTTATTATGCTGCACTATAAAAGTGTAGTATTGTTAAAGGGAAATGTATGATATACTTTTGGTCTGGATTGGTGAAATTTAATTTGGCTACTTTTTAATATTTCCATGAAGGTAACTACCAAGCAGCTAGCCAAATCTGCGAGAGACTGAAAGAAATGTCGCAGGTGGAGAGTGATGACACAAATACTCCCAATCAAACAAAAAGGCCACGGATAACTCCGATTAGATTTCGGTCTGTTTTCATTTTATCTTCTTAATTTTAGGGATCATTTTGGACATTGTAAGGACACAAGGCTGTGTCAATTTCCTGGTAAAATAGCATACTTAAAGTGATAAACAAATTTTTTCTTAATAAAATGTTCTTTAAAAAAAATAAAGTTTTTAAACAACATATCAACAGCTTATAGTTTTAAATTTACTGAGCTAAATAAGTTTATGCAAATATATTCATATGACACAGGGATGCACAGCTAACAGACATCGAAGGAGAGAAGAATGCCGAGGAATCACTATGTGATGACCATTCAATGCAGCAGTGTCCACCACCATTGCCATACTCTCTGCCGCCAGTAGTTGTCAGCCCTAGGGTGTCCCCAAGTAGCAGCTATCGACAAAGTACTATTTCACTTTTGCCTTCACATCTCCAACACTCATTCTCAGTTTTTCATCCTGCCAGCATAGGGACCCACAACCCCTTGGAAGGTAATTTGAAGTCATTTTGTTTATAATCATTTTAAAAGTTTGTTTTTTCTTACTCTCGGCCAAGACTTATTAACAGTGTTTTTGTGAAATATAGCCAGAAGTGGAAAATTCCAGCCTTCTTTTGCCATAGTGAAAAAAAAAAATTGAAATAAATATGGATCAGATATCAAATAGATATATGACAAATAGAAAAAGCAACCAAGAGTAGTTATATTTTCCAAGCATTGTGAATTATAGCGAAGCCAGCAAAGATCACATCTTATATGTTTTCTCTTATTGTTTTCGTTGGTTCCAGCTCAACTAGAGAAACTTGGGACAGCAGCAGCTGTCTCTTCTGGAAGAGATGAGAGATGATATAAAAGATGTGAAAAGGAGGCTTCAAGGATGGAGAAACAACACCAGGAAAAGGAGATGACAGGAGGAAAACTGCCAGAGGGGTTCCATTTTCTCGTACAATCTTCAAAGGATGTTGACTGTCTGGAGTGGGATTGGAAGACTGACCCAGGAAAATGGACACACTTGGTATGTGCTGTATTCTGATTTGTTAGTAGGAGGAGTCAAATCTATTTTTGCTATTCCCTTTAAAGGTTTTTATAGCATTTTATTTTATAGAACAAATGACATGTCTGCAGTACTAAAAATTAACAAAGGCATTGTTATGTTGGCATGGATTACAGCTGATAATAAATTTTCTGTAACAACTTCAGCTTGGTACAGAGAAAATGGGAAATTTCCTTAATGGTTTTCATCCATATTTTGGCTTTATAATACTAGTTCTCATAACATGTATCATGATACTGCCCACAGCAACTTTTATTTTAAAAAGTGATGTATGCTTATTATTGTCTGTTTCCAGGAATGCCATTTGACGATGGGTGGAATATTCACTTTAAAGCACATGGTGAGGGGCATACTATCTGTGCTATTGTCAGCTGACTCAGCCCGGTGTTACAACTTCAATGGTCTGAAAGAGAAGAAGGGACTCAAGAACCACTCCTTTATTTTACAAACAGTTCAGGGTAAGGAATCAAATATTTGACTGTGTTTTCATGAGATTAAAAAAAAAACATTATAGGGAAACAACTCTAGCCTGGCGAACTTTTCCTACCTCATTTCATTGTGATCCAATTACATTGGAAAATTAAAAATATGGACACATGTTTATGCAGTGTCTAGTCCTTTAATCAGCTAGTTAACACTGTGTAGAAAGGAATGAACACAACAATTGATAGACATCTTTACATTTCGCATGTATTGGGATTTTTAAAAAAAATCAGTATATGTCCAGAGTTTGCCTGCCTAAAGAAATTCTATTGCAGTTACACTTGTAGTTCCTTTCTGATTATAACTCTTAAAATTGTTATGGAACTTTACATGTCTATATGATTTGCTTGTACCTTCCTTTTTTTCTCATTACATTCTGGATTTTAGGGTCGGTGACCTGCAATTAAGTGATTACTTTTTATGCGGATCTCATATTCTTATATTTGTTCTATTTTTAGATGCTACAAGAAAAAGTCTTCCTGAAGCTACAGATGCTGACCTGAAGGTGTATACATCAATTTGGTTAGCTGGTGCTCGAGATCGAGAGAATAGCAGAAGGGAAGGGGCTGAGCACAGCCTGTACAAGTCAGTAAATTGTTATTGGGTGGACGACGAGTAAAGCTGTACAACTTTACCTGCAGAAAAAAAAGACTGCTAGGTTTCACGAGATTTTTTTTTTTATCAGCTATTTATAAAAGTACAAGTTTTCAATTTGCATATTTTTTTAAATGGTTGTAGTTATTACCAGAAGCTGCAATCCAGCCTGGAACTGTTTATATTTAATTTCATGGATTTTATTTATTACAAGAAATGTCTGTTATAGCTTAAATCACTCCCTTTTGAAAGCAATTCAGTTCATGCTCATCATTTGATATATTGTAATAGATCTTTGAGCCTTTTCTTTGGGAAAAATCTAATTAATGTAAAACTACAATTTAATTTTAATGGTTTTGTCAATGGATACTTGTTTTTGCTTCTTCTACAACTCATAATCAAATAACGAGTGTTGCATTAACATGTCATGAGGAAATATTTTTTATGCATTTAAATGGGACAATGCTTCTCAAATTGTTGTATATTTAAAATTATTTTTTTAATTACCTTTCTTTTTATCCTTATTTTCACAGACATTTTAATTTCAATAAACCTCAGTAAAAGACAAATCATGTTTGGTTTTTTTTTGTGTAACATTTTGTATTTTTTGTGCACTTTTTTGCTGCTTAATTAATGTAATCATGGCAAAACACTCCTTATTAATCCTTTGTTTAGCATTTATAGGGTTATTTTGATGTATTTGATATTATTGGTATTTTTAGGAATTTTGGCATATCCTGATTTAAAAACAATGTAAATCAGAATATGCCAAAATACCTAAAAATACCAATAATATCCTCAAGAATTCAACTGGGATTTATCTGGGATCTACCTGGGGTTTTTACATGGGAAAACACATATGGGTCCCTTGCTTTGCCCGCTTTCACTGGGACCATATGGATTTGTCAGATGAATCCCAGGTAAATCTGATATGGGTCCCATATGGGTTCTTCTTTCAATGCTACTAGGGATAAGTGAAACGTATAGATCCAAGATCTAGGTTACAGCAATTTCAACAATAAAAACTAAGGTCCACAATTCAGAAAATGTGAAAAAAGCAATGCTCAGCAGTATTGGAAAAGTGACAATTGTGTGTGGGCACAGGTAATCCAGGAGATACACAGATCTAAAATACGGCAAGATAGCGCAGACGTTATAATGGAAATAAAATGCTTTAGATAATTGATAGAAGTCGCAAAGACACAGCAACCAATCCAGAGAGATAGAAAATGATATCACAAAGTCACTGAGCACTGGTACACAAAATCTGACGCAGATAAACGGGCAAAGACGAATATTACCGAAGAGCTGACACTAGGCAGGTAGTTAAAATAAAGGCACATCACTCTCGTAACTCTCTTAACATCACTTGTTAAGTTCAATCGCTTAGAAACGTAGGATCATCAAGCTTTTAATGAGAAATTGAAATGAAACGCTGGTAAGCTTGTAATATGTTTAATGTGTTAATGGAAAAAATGTTTATATATTTCAAAAAAAAACCGAAGAAATAAAAGAAACAATGGTCGAAGAAATACGTTTTACGGAAGTATGTATGTCCTGGATACGTGCAATAGCACAAAATATCTCGAAAATTCTTTTTTGAGCCCCAAATCATTTATTTCGAGTGCAACTTACACTGCATAGCCAAAACAAATATAACTTTTCTACTCGTGGTTAAAGTAACCGTGGTAGTGGTTTATTTTTACTAATAAACCGGGCACTTATAGCTACTGCAATAACAAGCTTTCCCATCAGAGGCAAAAGTGACCCTTAAATCCCTTTGAACTGAAAGCTCCCCGCATGATCAGGCTACTGGCCTTGTTAGTTAAATGTGTTTAAATACGTAGTGAGACAAGACATACCTGTTGAATCCTAACATTCTGCAGGCTACCAAAGCTTCTTTCTGTCCAAAAACGTCCTGAAACACTGTGTTCCAAGTTCCATTGTAAAAGATTTCCAGACGTCCCGCCTCCGCTGTGCCACCGACTACCCGAGCTGTTAACTGTTGAGCTAACAGTTAAAATACAAATATGTTACATACAAAAATTATTGACTCGTGTTATAAATAATTGGATACACTTCATTATGTTTTATTATTATTGAAGGCTCAGAAAGGCGTGACTATTTGCCAGACTCATGAGCTGCCTTGGGCATGTACAAACTTGTCACCTGCATGGGGCCATCAAATCTCAGGGACCGCCACGCCAAAATATATAAAATATATGTGTGTGTGTATGTTATGGACCAGACCGTGCCTCTTGTGTTTGTGTAGTGTTTAATCCTTTAGTAGCTCAGTGACAAAACGTGTGTGTCGAGTGTATGTTGAATGTATAAGAATATTAGACAGGAAAGGGTCAAAGGTGACAGAAGTTGTTTAGTAAGCACTGTTCACCGGTAGGTTTGGCAGGACAGAGCTAAGGAAAGTTACTCAGACCCAAGATACAGAGAAAGAAAGACGTGCTGAGTCACGAGTGTACACCTCCCGAGTGAGATTGGTGTAAAGTAGAGGGTAGTGTCCACCGACTTTGGATACGGTTCGGTACTCACCCGTTTATGGACTAACCTCGCCTAGACGAGGTATGACATCTTTCTATGTATTACTTCTGGAATTGTATTAGAACTTACATAAGTTACAAGTTGTAAACATAAGAGAGAAAGATGTATGAATTGAAGAAAATAGTTTAGATATTGTAGTATAGTGTAACTTTGATTTACTGGTTTGAGTGTATGGACGAAAGCGCTGGAGCTCCACTGGAAAGAAGAATCACCTCTCAGGACTATTCCGGGATCAACAGTTTTGGTCCAGCACCCAGCAGTATGTGATCTAGGATCTCCGTAACATCACCGTGGATTACCTTCCCTGTGACCCCGGGAACCGACTGACCGACACGGCCAGTGTGTACAGCCATGTGTACAGTCAGGTGTACAGTCAGTGTGTGTGGCTTGTGTGTGTTTGTGTTATTCGTATTTTTGGATTGTAGTTGGCGGAACATGTGAAAAGCGGCGAACTGTGAGTAAAATAATCAAGATTCTCAAGACTGCTAGTGCGATTGTAAACATTGAATGTAACATTGTAGCTATCTTTAGCTGTGTCGCCGATAGAACATAGTGGATGGGGCAAGCTGTAAGTTATGCATATATGTGATGTAGTTTGTAAAGTCCTGAGCCACTCAACAACTAAATAACATGATTTAGAAAGCCTCAGGCAATCGTTTTGTGTTTTTTATTTTTTTTTATTTTGAAAGAATGCATATTTGTGTGGTGCAAGTGTGTTGTAGTGCCACCCGAGCAGTGACAATATATTGAACAGAAAAAAGAATGAATGGTCATTTCCTTTTTTCTGCCCAGGACCGCAACGAGCCTAGAGCCGCCCCTGTTAGACGTTTGCAATGAAGTCGATTTATCATCATCAGCAACAGCAACAACAGCAGCAGCAGCACCGGGGTTAAGAGACATTCTTGACAAACGCCTACTGTGGTGCCAAAGTGAGTTCCTGTTCTTTTTCTAACACCACCTCTGCGCTATTGCTGAGGAGTATCTGTATGACCTTTAGCATGCTTGGATGGCTGATAAGACTTTTGGTTCTGTAGTCCTGTTTGCTGTTTCCTGCTTCCATTTTTTTAGGGGGTGCATTCCTTGAGTTTCAAGACTCTTTTGCACAGAACAGCGTGGACCTTTGTAGTTCCTTCCCTATCCTGGTTGAGCAGATCAGTTTGCACATTATCAACTCCCTTCAGACTATGTACAGCTTTTCTTCCCTCTTTCCGTGCGACTGATAGGTTTGCAGGTTCGCTGTCTCTACATGGTTGATTTGGAGGTTTTTTTAGCTGTCACCTCCTGCTGTTCTCTTTTCTAATGTCCCTCCATTGGCTCTTGATTCAGTTCTCCCTAGCTGCTTTTATCCCGTTCTTGATGGAAGTGCTAACTTCTTTGTATATTGTAGCTGATTCCGGTTTTTTTTTTCTTTTCTCTCTTGAAGGCCAAGTCAGAGATCTACGATGTCATTAGTGACCAATAGCTGTTACCCCTTCTTTGCCCTAGTTTCTCCTGGACAATGGTTCACAACAACCAATACTTAATGTTTAAAAACGTGCGAGGAACTCTATTATAAGCTAAAATTATCTACTCCTTTCAAAGAACGGTTTTGCTTTTGTTAACGCATTTCTGTTTCCTGAATTATTATCTGAAACTGTGTAATTAGTTTGTGTAAACATAACTCATGGCGTGGGCTTTAAAGACATGCACTCTTTCTACTAAGGAATATTGGAAAATATCCACGGAAAACTAAAGCAAACTATCAAGTCGCATACCAAGTGTTTAAGACACTTTGTTCTAGGTTGATAGGCTTGCTGGATAGAAAAGTAAACATGAAAACATTGTGTAAAGATTCGGTGAAGTGTCTTACGTTTTTCCTTTGGTGCCGAGTAGAGTGGAATTGTGTCTATGGTATCTTGGAGCTCTTTGTAATATAAGACAAAAAAGTGGTATCTTTATAGTTAATTATTAGATTTGTTAAATGATATTGAGTAAGTTTTGGATGATGTGTATTAGGAATGAGGTTTTCAACATTTATCATGTATTTTTATTGAGTACTGTACCATATTCTTTTTATAATAAAATTGAGACTAGGCCTACAAGAGGAAAATTTCTTTGTTTTGTTAACTACAAAAAAGCCAACAAAACGAAACGCCCAAATGTCAGGGCGATTACTTGTGTTGAGCTCGCATGTGAGCGTCTGTGACATCACTAAATAATTATAAACGAATAAAGTAATTTTTAGGGTAAAAGAGAATGTGAGGTAAGACGCAATGACCTTTCATGTTTTTAACAAGATGTATGTTACAATCCTATGGGGTCTAGGTACGTGTAAAGGACAGAGACTCGCAGTTAAGTCTTAACTACAGGCTCGACTACTTTTCCATCCACGCTGACATAATCTTGTGCGCGATGCACTTCAACTAAATTACTAATTAACATGTATTAACGACTCAAGCCCCTAACGCACTCCCCAGTGAACAACACAACGCAATTTAGTGGAAACAAAGTACTTATTGGGTATAGAAAAATGCTGAGAGCTTACATATAATACAATTAAAGAAAAATAAACCTACAAAAAAGACCAAATTCCTTATCTTAGCTACTTGTCTAGAGTGTCCCGTTAATCTACACCCTTACCAATAATCCAGGTATCTAGTGAGTTATAAAACCTATCTTTAACTATACATAGCCCTACACTACACTCATTCACATACACATCCGCTCGCTCTACACCTCGTAGGGCGGTACGGTGGCGTAACGGTTAGCGCCTGTCACCAACACAGTGAAGGTTGACTGTCCTGGGTTCAGCTCTCGTCTTGGGCACGCTGTTTTTTCTCTGCAAGTGGCGTCTGTTTACAGGGCTACCTTGCCGTGATATAGCTTTAGTTGCTGGCTCGGCGAAAACACTAACTCCTCCTGCTACTGCTCCTTCTCTTCCTCCTTCTTCTCTTCCTCCTCTTCCTCCTCCTCTTCCTCCTCCTTCTCCATAAATTTGTCCTTAGTTCGAACGATTGTCTTTGCTACACGGAGGGCCCTCCCAGATGCTCTCACGTGCACCTCACCGTCCCGTGCACCAGTGTACACTCAGTTCCCGTCACCAGCAGAGCTGATGTCGCACCAGATAGGAATCTGCGCCTGGCTCTGTGACAAGAGTAACGTATCCCACTGAGCTACCAGGAGTAGGTCGAGGTTTTGCAGGGTTAGAGGTCAACCTCCTTTTCACTCTGCATGGACTGCATCCTGCGGTCTCTTGTGTGGTAAAAAGACGCCATGGAGATAGCTGACAAAGCACTTGGCGAAAGCCGGAGTTTTCAACATCCCTCTCAGTGCCTGCTCAACTTATGGCACCCACACTGCAGTGCTGTTTGTACTTTTTCTCTAAAAGAAGGATGTGATGAGTCTCTATATGTTGTTATTGTCAGTTTGTCTCCATTCAACTTGACAGCGAGTTATATAATTGCAGGGGATACCTTTTTCTATTCCTAGTCCTAAACTTGCATTCCTGTTGTTGCTCTAGTTGTGTCCTCCTTCTAACCTATTACACATGACTTATCATAAAACGCTTTCTAATCTTGCCAGTGGGACCTTTCACTACACACCAGTAGAGAGTTTCATATCCGTGACAAGTAATTAAAGTAAAATAATGACTACTTACCCAGGCTTGGCACCAACAGCAGGTACATGAGGTAAGTAGTGACCACCCTGTACCTCATGATGCTCGTTGACTCTGGTGATGAAGACTTACAATGATGGTGTGTCTGTGACTGACAAGACACTGGACGTCGACCGCAGCGCCGCAACTTTACACACAGCGACCAGGATGTGAAGGTCCGTGAGCAGCGATTGGTTGACATGTCACGTGCCTGGCTGTGATTGGTCTGATTTAATGCTTGATCTGTTTTTATTTTTATCTGTCTCTCTCCCTCCCTCCGCCTGGGGACGTGCGTTTATTTCTGAAGTGCAGTGGGACTCGTGCAGTGCACTGAGCCCGAGTTAAAATTTACTAAAAGACAAGGAAATAAAGTGTGGTGTGGAATATTCTTTTTTGTGTATGACTATACCTCTAGTTAAAACAAATTAAAATTTAATTGTTCAGCTCGCATCTTGCGCAGTGTTTTGTGTATCTATTTTTTCTTCAAAGTGTTTCATAATGCCAGACCCGTCAAGGACAAAACTCCACCAGTACTCCTCCCACTGCCTATTAGCACTACTTTACGGTATTTTTCGCTAGACTTGATACCACTGTAATAAAGTCACAATGTAAACGTTTATAGGTAATGACTAGGATGAGTGTTTGCAGAACATTCACAAAAGATTCTTTATTTCGAAATATGTCTTCCAGGCCTCAGTCATATGTGGAGGAGGAAACTCACCAATTCTAAGAAACTGGGTTTTTTTTTTTAAGTGAGAAGTGCAGGGAGATACAAACTTGAACTACTTTGTGGTATGCTTTGACAGGAAGACATTATCGTCAACCAATTTAAAAGAGGACCTGCAAACTGCTCCTTACAGTAGAAAAAAATAAAATCAACTTCCTTCTGGGAAACACTTAACAACCAAACACATTGAGTCGTATAAAAGAGAAAAAAATCCTACTAAATTTGAAGAGAATATGACAACCATGGCTTTCAAGCCCACACACACACTTATCTGCATGTCCATATGGAAGACGCCACATAAAAAAATGTGAAGAACTTCAGGGATCTGTGGCTTACTAGCGATCTGTCGACCCTGTCTAGGACTTATCACTTGTCTGTTGCGTGGAGCAGCTAGTTGCTCTACTACCTCAATACTGAATTAGAAAGATATTACTATTATTGTTCTACGAAATCATGGTGGGAACTTGCCATTAATTTTATTGCATAAAAAACTTAAGATCATCTATGCATGATGCAATAAACCCGCCTGGTTTAAGGGTTGAAAAACAGTAGAACAACAGGGTTGAGGTCGGGTAGATGATAAGAGCGGACAGTAGAAAGAAGCCTTTCTGTCCGTTTAGATGACTTGACATATCGCCTTGATTGATGAGGTAGAGGACCATGGTCCTGAAAAGACCCGAGAACTAGTTACCGGTTGACAATGACGATAATTGTAACATACTGTATATTTTCAGCTAGCTCAATCACCACACCCACCACCGGCACCACAATCACTACAGCCACCACCGCAACAGTAATGACCAGTTACCTCATATTTAAGCAGAAAGACACAAAATAGTTAGCAACACGAAGATCGGGAGGAAAATAAAGGCAGCTACGGAAAACTCGATCTAGGAACTATGCCAAAACATAGCGGACAGTGGGAATGACATTAGGCAGAGAAGACAGAAACAAAGAAACGCTTAGACCAGGTCTCTGGCACAGGAACTAGGTAATTGTATAGAGGCATGTGTGTGACTCAAAACTGTAGTGAGACGAGAAGACGGGATATTATCTCAGCCTCACCATCCTGCCTTTTTAAGTAAAGAGACTAATTGATGCTTTATATCGCAAGCAATTTGTATGAGCAAGGATTTATTTTTCTTACCCCGTCTCTTTACCACTACTGTAACGAAAAACAAGCTTTAAGTAAAAGTCACTATAAGATTACCGGAGAAAAGTGAGATTTCTAATACATAAGTCTCCAACGATCAAACGATTAAGTCTAGTTACAAGTTACTAGGGTAGTCACTTTAAAGATAATGGTTTTTTACGGGAACTGTTACTGAATACAACTAAAAGAGAAGACGGAATACTTCCCACACTTTGGTAAATCCTGTTTGTGTCCTGCAATAGAAGTCTCAGCCCAAGGTACTTCTCTTGCTGTGGACAAGAGGTAAAACACTCGGTGATACAGAAACGAGGCTGTGAAAAATAGCCAAGAGCCTGTATTGTTGTCAAACATGAAAAGGTTTGCGATAGACATTGGGCAAAAATAAATCGTGTATTTCTCATTGAACTTAAAGGTACCCATCCTCCCCATGGGACTGCATTAACATCAAACTTAACTTTAACGGCAATACAGACTCGCGCTAAAATATTATACTTCACATTCAGATACGGTAACTTTTGATAAATTCATTCGCGTAAGTAAATTTATATTTCATTGATTTTCTACGTCCTGTATCTACAAATAAACCATTTCTTTGAATATGCAGACATAATATTTCAATTGACGATATCGTTATCTCGCCATTTTCTAAAGACAAAGGAAGTAGGCAGGCGTGGTGTGCACGGAGTCGCACATACTTCCCTAGTTTTCCCCAATGGCTCAATCCCCTAGTGCAAACGAGCCAAAAACTGTGAATGTTTGAGACTGAAAATGAGAAACACTTCCTACACTTCCACAAGTCATTTTCATTTCCTATAAAAACACTGCCAAAGTCCTATCTGCCCAATGTTAAGACCGTTCTCCTGAAAATTTTACAAAGGAACTTGGTAAATGCTTTGTGGTGATATGTGGCATGTGTCTGACTTTAACTTTTGTGTGGCTTGAAGACAGGATATTTCCATATTTATTATTCTTTAAGACATACCATATATTCAAAGAGTTGACACACAAAAAGTACTTCGAGATTTTCCCCGTCTCCATGTTTTAAAGTCCACTTTGCCAGCAAGGGAAAACCACAAAAGAACAGAATACCGGAATTATTCTTTCACTTCCGCTAGACATGTTGGTGTCTTTTTGATAAAAGCCTCCTAGTTCCTTTCAGCCGAACTTCTGAACCTGTCCTCTTGAAATGTAATTTAATGCAGACGAGAGGTAAGATAACTTATAGCCTATGGGTGGATGTATTAAGGAATCTACACTCCGCTAAATTTGCTTAAATGGAGACGACTTTGTAACTGTTTATTGCTGTCGAGACCGACAGTTTCCTAGACGAGTATAGACACTTTGAACGCGATATAAATTACAAAAAAAAAAAAAAAAAAAAAAATGGGCAGTATGCAAGAAAAAGCATTGGTCATAGACAACTTTATAGCCTCGGTCCTACAGGCACAGACCTAGAAGACAGACGAAACGATACTGCATGACAGAAAACAGGAAATCCACTCATTTATTTGTCTTTGTGGGCGCAGTTTGGACATTCATGTATATGATTGATCCTTGTTAAACTTAAGTGATGTTAATTTACCTGACTGCAGTTATAGTTCAAATATCAACACTGAGTTATAAAAACTTATTAAGTTATACAACGTATAAACTTTCTGCAGCATGCAAGCGTTAATAGCTGAGACTGGAAGAGCGCAGTACTCTCCCTTTGGCCAGCTATGTGTGTGTCTGATGATAAGAGCATTGAGTTCCGCTCAGCCACGCCGAATAGCGTTATGACGAGGATCTGTTCCTCTGAACCGTTCCACTCGAACATCATCTAATCTTTCCGGCTTAAAATATCTTCCTTGAGTTTTGTTTCTTTTTTAATAATTTTGTTTTGGCAGAAGGCCAGAGTTATTCGTCGAAGCGAGGCCTTTTCTCCCTTTTCCAGCCACGTTTGTGTCCGGTGATAAGAGCACTGAGTTCCGTTAAGCCACGGCTTAATCCCGTTAGGACGAGGTTCTGTTTGCAAGTGTTCCAAGTTGCTGTAAACGTCAAAAAAAAAAAAAAAAAAAAAAAACTCTGGTCGATCTGAAAAACAGTGGTCACCAAACACATAGTGCTTGGTAACAACGATATCGTCTTCTTCTTGAGTTAGTAGTGTATCACACGTTTCTTGCCCAACAGATAACTGGTAAATCAAAGAGACTTGCTGGAACTCAACCTCTTCTCATAATACCCATGCTCATATAATTAAACAATATATCCTTTTTTCTCTGTGTTACGATACAGTGGGCTGAAGAAATAAAAGAAAGTGTAATTAGAATGTCAAACATCGTCGCAAAATTGTTACAATAAAACTTGCAGGCATCGCTCTTATTTCTTAGCTTTGTTGAACCCACGACCGTGCCCTTTCTTTTGTTTCTGTTTCTTCTTTTCTTCTTTCTTGTAGACAATTTTTGATATTATTTGAGAAGTACTGTAATAAAATATCAGACGATTATTTATCTATGCCGTCCCTATAGTTTTAAATTAACCACATAGTGTCAAATTATGGGATATTCCCTTATTGCTGTAAACGCATCCTATTACCTTGCATACATTATTGAATCACAATACCTATTATAAGCTTATAACTTTACCCTGTTCTCTTAAGTTTAATTTTCACAAAGCTTTAACTAACATGTATCTTTCCCTACATGGTTATTATTTATGTATATGAACAACTGACAGATCTTAAAAGAAAGAAATGTAGACCATTTATATGCACACCTACACCAACAGCAAACACACACATACAAACAATGATAATTCATCTGTAATAGCATGTGTATGTTCTAAATACAAGTGTGCAGACGGTATGTGATGGTACTTACATGCTATCTACTCTTGCAGTTCATAAGCAGCAAAGTGGTTAAACTAACCTAAAAATATGGAGGATTGGTCCATGACACCATGTATGCGGATGCTGCTCTGCATGAAATGTGTTTTTAAAACAACAGTATTAGTGAGTGGTCATAGCGTGTGCGCACAGACTGTATATGTGTATGTATGTAGGATAGTGATGAGAGGAATATGAATGGATAGGAGACTGGGTGAGTGGGTGAGTGAGATGCCTGTAATACAGTAAGTGTACAGATTGTGTATAGGAGAGATACGAGAGGGGTATGTGTATAAGTGATTGGATGAGTGGATCAATGAGAGGATAGCTCACCCTCTAAAAGTGACAATTAAGTTACAACCTTGTTTTGTTACTATTTACAAGCGAGGAAGAAACTGTTTAATTCTTTCTTATAATGATAATACTTTTTCTCAGACTTACAGTACGATCACGGGAAAACAAACATCTTAGCTGATACTTAGAAATCATGCACTCTCCTAAATCAGGAATCTTCTCTTTATATATTATATTTACAAGACAGACTGACTTCATGTTACGTTTCTTTCACTATGAACCAGGATTAGTTTGTCGAATATCAAGAGACCTCCAGCACACCGACCACCTGCATCCTCTTGCCATTTCTAATAGTCTGCCGGATCACACGCACATGCACACACATGCATACACGCGTGTATTTGCCAACCCTCAAGAATAGCAATGTTTCTACAGAAATGTACCTAAATACAGGCAACATTAGCTCTAAATAGTAACGGTGAGGAAATTTGATAAAAAGAGGATAATACGTGAAAGTGAATAACTCTTATAATGCTACCGACGACAACGACGATGACGATGATGATGATGATGACAGCAGCAGTGTGGAAAGAGTTTGCATCATCCTGCCTAAATTTTATAAAAAGGCTCAGCCCACTTCATGAATGACTAATCGGAGTTTGTTTTGTTTTTGTTTCTTTAGAAAGTGGAATGCCATAAAATATCTGAAGAGTTTTTGTTTTGTTTTGTTTTGTTTTGTTTTGTTTTGTTTTGTTTTGTTTTGTTTTGTTTTGTTTTGTTTTGTTTTGTTTTGTTTTGTTTTGTTTTGTTTTGTTTTTACTGGTCTCCTAGAGTATATGGCCCAGGAAGACAACGTCTGACCCCAAGAGCAGCGTTAGATATGTCAGAAGGTAAAGATCGCTCGTGCTCAGAGTCATTTAGTGGATAACGTCTGTCCTCGGGTGGACATGTCAGTTGTGTTTTGTTTGTATGATTGTTTGTGTCATTTAAGAATAGTTGTAAATGTTGAGTTACATATATATAAATTTATGGAACATTCGTCCCAATAGACAATATATCCATGTAATCAGTTTTGTGCCGAACTTTACACTTCATTACTTTTAGGTCAATCATCAAGAACAGTAACTTTCTCTCATGACAGAATTAGAGATCAGTAATAAGTAGTAATAATATATCTTAGGTATATCTTAGGTAGTTGTATGGATTAACTGATGTATGTTTACTATGAAATAGTTTTTATACTTTTTGTGTATTTTTATTGGTTAATATTATTAATTATAAACAGGACTTCAAAAGAGTAGAGTTATTTTGAGACGAAAGAACGCGAGAATGTCCAGGCGTGTGGGTGAATGCCAGAGTCTGTCACAGTATGAAAGGGACACAAAGATAATGTAAAGAATAAAGAAGCTCTTAACGGCAACTGAAGGAAGCAGTACACAGTACTTAAAACCCATATGAATTACTGGTTCTCCTGATAGCCTCCCAAAGAAGGATTACGAAGAACAAATTTCATTAACATCAGTGATAATGAGTATATTGCATGCAGTCTCAAACAAAACCACTAAAACGCACAATTTTTTGTTTGAAAATTTGACTTTTATTTACTTGTAGTCTCTAGTCCTTACATCCTAAAAGCAGCCTGTTAATCTTATGATAATATCTTTTATTTACATGTAGTCTCTAGTCCTGACATCATTGCAGCAGCCTGCTATCTCATGACCAGGTCTTTATGCTTCAGAGATGGAACTGAGCATTTGGCAACATCAGAACATAATTACATGCAATGATATTTGTAACTACCCTCAATTAGTTCAGTTGCAGTGCACACAGACATAGTATATATATATATAGTACACAGAGACATAGTAAACATGTAGTACAAGCAAACATAGTACACACAGACAAGACGTAAACACATAATGTTTGATGAACAGGTAGAGGGAGAGTATACCAGCCATAACTAAAGACAAAGCTCGGGATGCTGACATTTTCCTAACAGGTGTAACAGGAATATATAAACACAGTATTTACAGCTATCTTTTACACTCTTTGCATTTATTTTTCAAAATCCTTACAATTATCTTTAACAATATTCAAAAATGACAATTACAAATTTTACGAATATATGTTTAAATTATTTACAAGTATTTGTTACAATTTACAAAAATCTTTTGCAATAAAAAGATTTTTTAGCCAGTCAAGTGGGTCTCAGCAGCAGAGAAAGGAGACCCTTTGGACATCACAGACTGAGTGTTACAAACCCTGACAGACCGCTGGCTGGATTTAGCGAGAAACTAATCAGCTTAGAAACTTCCAGATAACAATAATTCTTCCTGATTAGACCCTGCTTCTCTTTAAATAGCTGGGTGTGTTTATTAATGTACATAGTTTTAATTTACATGCGTACTATCTTTTATCAACATGTAAACATGAGCACAATCATATATTTCTGTTGCATTTGTATTTCATTGTTGACGTGGCGGCAGATGCTCTTAAATGAAATTTTGACCCATATTTTTAAAAACTATATCTATTAACCTACAATACAGACAACTATCTGAGAAACACCATTTCAAAAAGCATTTAAAAAACATTTACGTTGCGTGCATTTAAAGGAAAATATGTTTTGCTTTTTTTTGTAGTAAAATCATATTAAAGATTGTTGCTGTATGGGACTGAGAATTCACAAATCGGGAAGTCGATAAAAAGTTAGAAATTACGAAAAATAAACAAGCATAAAAAGGCAAACAAACTATAATTCTTAAAAATATATGAGAATATGAATATAACTCACTATTTTCTTCTTATTTTCGGTTGTGTGAGTAGAAATCTCGTAAAATGAGTAATTGGCTGTGCTCTTTAGAATGACGCTTCTTCAAACCGAACCTGTCAAACATAACAAAATACCGGTTGACTTTTTCCCCTTCTTCTCCTAGTCCTTCGCCTTAGCGGTTAATGGGAAATAACTCATAATTGAACAATTTTTTAAAGATTCAGTAGTAGCCTCCCTTATGTATTGGTTAATTTACTCACAGAGGGACCTATTTTTCTGATGCTACCTCTACATGTGAGCGCGTGGTAACTGGCGTTTGTACACGCCGAGGAAGTCTTTTGGGGCTACGGATAAAGTAATCTAAACAAAGTTTAATTACTTTCCGAATTCCAGGTAATCTTCCGGAAAACGATCTTTGTCGTGGTATGCTACCTATGTCTAGACATGACAGACTAGTTTCGGAAGAAATATGTTTTCCAATATATTGTGTACACATTAAGTTAACGCCGGTTACTATGCGCACAGGTAGAACTATAAAACGCATCGCTTGTGCGTAGGTAAATAAATAAATAAGGGAGGCAACTACTGAGGCTTTAGAAATTGTTTAGTTATAGATTACTTTCCTTTAACTATTAACCACTTCAAGAATGCGTTCCCTCTTGTGTGTCTTGTCCTGTTATAAAACTGACGTAATCAAAGAAGCTGGTTCATTAGATCTCCTCGTGCTTAGTTCCTAACTGTCGTATGAGGTAGATCATATTATGTGTTACTTATTAAATGCCGTTATATATCGTTATTTTGTTTTGATGTATAGAGATCTCTTGTTAAGTATTTTTTATTTATAGGCAAAGTATATCAATGAAGTATTAAAAATATTTGAAAAAAAGACTAACAGTATTGTTTTAGTAAACTGAATGCAAGGCGATGCCCTTGTAAGTTGAGAAGGCCATTGTGATGTTGTTGAAGTACATCAATTTTCGGTACTTGCTTTTTTACAATGCCGGCTTCCTGGCAATGCCACTTACAACAAAGAAACAGGCTTACAATGCCATAGTACATGTAACATAACTCTTTAAAAAGTCACTTTAAAAAAGTTTACCTAAATGCTTCATCGCTATGTAATCATCCTTTGTTTATATTACTTAATCCGTAGCCCAAAAAGACTCTTCCTCGGCGTGTACAAACGCAGTTACTACGCGCTCACAAATAGAGGTAGCATCAGGAAAACAGGTCCCTCTGTGTGTAAATTAACGAATACATAAGGGAGGCTACTACTGAATCTTTAAAAATTGTTCCACTATGAGTTATTTCCCTTTAACCGCTAAGGAGAAAGACGACAAGGAGAAGAGCAAACGTCTTTGGTTTAAACGAGCAGCAGCGACATTAGTCTACATTCTCTTTCGGACAAATCAGATGTCAATCAGGTGGCGACCAATAGAGACAAATCAAATGATTTTAATGTAAACAGCGACGAAAAAGTAATAAGGCAGCATCTAAAAATGTAGGTGTTACTACTAAGTTTGACCAAACACATCAGCGGCATGGCAGACATCTGACACATTATGCAAAGACTGTTTTGAGAGAGGCCATCGTGAAGAACAACAAAGTAACACGTATCTGGTTAATTTAAGAGACTGAACTAACCTTCTCATGCCTACTTCTGTTGTCACCGTTCTGCTTGAAACTTCTGTGACAAGCTTCTTATTGGCGGTTGAATATGTTTAATTCAACACCCTCATGGCAGCAAAAGGGCAAAAGACAAAGTTTGTAAAAATTTACAAGAATAAATCCTTTGGCAATCTGTCTTTCCAAAAGTGAACCTATATTTACATACCATCGGCTTGCTGTAAATACACGATGTGTAACTCTTTTTGACTTCATTTTAAGACAAGAGCTCTTACCACTTAACCCGGAAATAATTCCAACGACAACTTGTCTGGGATTATCTAATGCCACGGAGTGATGGGCCTGGCAGATGACATAAAATATCTGAGGAGTTTTTCTTTTGTTTTGTTTTGTTTTGTTTACACTGGTATCCTGGAGTATATGGCCCAGGAAGACAAAGTCTGACCCAAATAGCAGCGTTTGATATATCAGAAGGTGATTTCGTTGGTGCTCAGTGTCAATATGGAATACTTTTTTATACTTATTGTGTATATGTATTAGTTAAAATTATTAATTATAAAAAGGACTTCAAAAGAGTAGAGTTATTTTGTGTCAAAAGAACGCGAAAATGTCCAGGCGTGTAGGTGAATGCCAGAGTCCGTCACAATATGAAAGGGACACAAAGATAATGTAAAGAATAAAGAAGCGTTGCATTCCTCTCAAAGGCAACTGGGTGAAGGAGTACATAGTATTTAAAAGACAAAACTGTCATAAGAATTACTGGTTCTCCTGATAGATTCCCAACGGAGGATTACGAAGAACAAATTTCATTAGCATCAGTGACAATGAGTCCATTGCATGCAGTCTCAAACACCGCCATTAAAACACACTTTTTTTTCAAATTTTTACTTTTATTTACTTGTAGTCTCTAGTCCTGACATCATTGCAGCAGTCTGTTAATCTTATGATAATATCTTTTATTCACTTGTATGTAAGGGGCCGCTCGTTCCTTTATTCCCAGCGGAGCATGACCTTGACATTGATCACGCACGTGATGGAAACGTGATCGAGATCATCAGTGATTTTTACTCAGGTGGTCTTTCACATATTCACACTGAAAACAAAAGTCAATAAAAATTGGAGTTGTAGTCGGATACATTACAATGGCGCTTTCCACAGATGACGTCACGATCTAGCCACAAGCAAGGGCTTCTGGGAATGCAAAGCGGACAAATATATTCCCCACATGTATTGCACCAGCGTTTGCAGCGAATGCGTTGCTGTGCAGTTTATTGTTAAAAAAAAAAAAAAAACGTGAACGTGTAAAAATGCGGTTTTTATTTTTATTTTTCTCTTTGTTTTCTATGAAGCAGAACAGTACAGTCAGTACTTGTAACCTATAATATTAATTACTATACAGATTTATTTACAATACTTTTCTGTCATATGCCCCTGAATGAATTGATAGGTTGACCATCAGTTTAACACCAAAAATTCTTTTCAGTCTGTTTTTGGTAAAAATACTCCCACATTTCTATCTTTCACCAATCTATGTGGTACATTATCAATTCATTTGCTTTTAAATACATAAGCTACTCTGCAAATTTACCAAACATTTTATAAAATAAATATTTAGAGGACTGATATCTTTTACTTGCCCCTTAGCTCGGAGTTGAGTGGTCTCCGCCCTCCTGGACTGAGATGTGGTTTTGAGACTGACCAGTCCCGCATCACTGATTTCCGCGAAGCAGAACCCATCCGGTGTTCACAGTGTCGCGTGTCAGCGATTGTGCTGTCATCCTTGTATGCCTCCCATACTGAGCTGACCCATCGTTAGGTGTTTTCTTCACGCTTTTGCCCCATCTTCTTCTTAGGTCTTGCGAGCGCGTGCACAGCTTCCTTGACGCGTCATTTTTCTTTTTCTTTCTTTGACGTCATGGGTAGTCGTCATCCACTAACAGACGGTGCTAGACCCTGGCCCTGACGTCATTTCTGGGCACCACTCTCATTGTCTTCTCAGCTGCTCGTACAATAGTTCTATGAATAGAAGTGCGAGCGTACAACTGAAAGATGGTCATATTGTGGGACTAGTAGCGATGTGGAGGGAGATGAACCTATTTGTGATGAGGGGACAAACTGTAAACTGACTTCGCCACCTATTTGTTGAAAGATGGTCATATTGTGGGACTAGTAGCGATGTGGAGGGAGATGAACCTATTTGTGATGAGGGGACCAACTGTAAACTGACTTAACCACCTATTTGTGGACAAGAAAACCTCCGCCATGTTGGTGTTTGGACACCTCGCCGCTGAACAACAATCCGTGGCCCTGGTCCGTCCAGCCATATTATTGCAGCGGCGAGTTTTGCGACAGAACAATCTAGTGATGTAAACATCAAAGAGAAATAAGAAGGGGAGGGAACTATCGTGTCAGGCATGGAAACCAGAAAAGTAAAGCATTTAACAGCAAGCAAGGGCAGTGATTTCCCTTGAAACACCCATCAAAACAAAACGTGCGTGTAGACAAATCAGCAGTCCAACTGATTTAATTTTAATAATAAACTTAAAATTTTAAAATTGAATTTAGACAAGGTTTTATTTGACAAAAGTGAGCTTACTCTAAAGATTCTCAATGATCTCGAAAGCAGATGTATTTTACAGAAACCCTGTGGAGTCAAAGTGATGAAACTCTATTTATCAAAACATGTGCTTGCTACGGTTGACATAGATGTCCTTTTTGAGATAAATTGTGTTTATATTTTAAATAAAAAAATCATGGTAAATTTAAGAGATCGATGTTGTCAAGTTTATTGTTTGACGTTGAAGTGATGACGGGATTTTCTTGTTTTTTTTTATAATTTCAGATAATAGAGTAATGCTAACATTCTATGGATTTTCGTCTGCTTATTATTTTTTGATAATCGTTAGCTTAACGAACGTCAGAGAATTTTCATAATTGCGCGTGCGCATGTGTGTGTGTTCGAGAGAGAGAGAGAAGAAAAAGAGAGAGAGAGAGACGGCAGCTAAAATATGTCTTAATTAAATGTTGATAAGGGCAATCTTTAGTTAGCATTGAAAGCAGGGAATTAAGAATTGTTAGTTTGGTATCGATGTTCTCCTTTTTCATCGCTTCTAATTCTGTGTTGTTGTTTTTTTTAAAGTCAGTGAAGATTTTTAGAGTAAATGACAATATTTTGTAATCAAAATGTTCACCCTTTTCTGAATGCCTCCATTTCATGTAATTTTGCTCTATTCCAAATGGAACGGTCTCTTAATTATTGTTGACACCCAGCAAATATTTTGAGACACAATTATGTGTGTTGAGTAATGTAAGTCATAACAACGACACTAGACTTGATAAAATATTTTTTCTAGATGTTTTATTCTTTCCACACCAGGCACTTAGACTAAAGAACACCTACAACAGCACACACACGCACACACATACACAGAAACATACAGAAAAGGTAAATGAAACACAGATAACACATTACAATGTTGTATATTAATGTTTACTAATGAAATCATTTCTAAAAAGTCTAATTTAATTTGTTTCATCAGTTTTCAGGAAATGAAGGCAGCACACAAGTCACACTGTTGAGTCCAAAGCACCTCTTCCTTCTCCTGCTGACCAAAAGAAAACTGGCGAGAAAAGAGTCTGGCAAGGACACTGAATATTTCAAATACTTTATAGTTGACGACACACGAGACAAATAAATAAAAACTAAACTATTTTATATTAGCAATGTGACAAGGAAAGTAGAAAAAGAGAAGATTGAAAAAATAGTGAATGCTTTAAAGAATGCTGTTGTGGTTAAGGAACATTCTATCTGATTAATATATTTTCTGTTCTTTTCACTCAGGATGAATGTGTATAAT
The DNA here is from genome assembly GCF_003073045.1 of Pomacea canaliculata. Classification (NCBI taxonomy): domain Eukaryota; kingdom Metazoa; phylum Mollusca; class Gastropoda; order Architaenioglossa; family Ampullariidae; genus Pomacea; species Pomacea canaliculata. The sequence continues at coordinate 183,160 of NC_037596.1, forward strand.
AATGTCATAGACTGGACAGTAGGACAATGTGTCAAGTGGTTTATGTCGCGAACGTCTGTGAGCACGGAGTCTCACAATGGAGGAACACATTACGGATCGTGAAATAAATAAAATACCCGGATGGAAAACACGTGCGGTAAACATCGACAAGCACCGCGTGGCTGGAGTAAGCGTTCTTAAAAGTCAACAACAACACGTAAATCATATAAATTGTGGTTGTTTCTAGGGAAGACAAGTTTTGTGGCGTTTTTTTTTAAATTTCAAAGCAATCAAATTATGCATTATTGCCCAACTTTGCCGCAAACCGATCTATTTTTAGTAAGCGCTACTCCTGATAGTCATGTTCAAGTCAGAGAGACTGGCTTGCCAGGATTGTCTTGGCAATACTGGACACAAGGCGGATTTATACTCTCACAACATCTGTCAGCGAGGAAGTGCGCTGACTGAACCCTGGGTATTGTTTGAAATGATGCACGTGAAGGTCACTAATACTTTAGTAATCGTTTCTGGATAGTCCGGTAACACACGTCACAAATAACTGGACAATTGGCTGTCGTGAGTTCAAGTCTCGTCTCCTGCACGCTGTGAAATGTGTTTAGTAAAATTTACTTTTATTAAGCCTTTAGGCATTTGCATAGTACTCTGACTGAACATTTAAAAACTTCTCAATAACCTGGACAGGCCTGAAGGTCGCACGGTTCATCTAGCAAGTTGTTTCCCTCACAGGGTCGTCCGCAGTCATTTATTCCGTGACACGTCCTTGACCTTGTACGTGTTCCTTGACCACAAGACACAGAACATGAGGACCAGCTGCCCCAGTCGTTCCACACTCCATGTCTAGGAACTGTAACAACAGACCTGAGCTGATAAGTGATTTGGACAGATGACGAAAGCAACGTTCAGTACAAGGTTGTCAGAAGAATGTTTTTTAATATGTGTTTCATCGAGTTAGACACAGCTTACCTAGTCACGTGATATATGTATTTTCTTTATGGTTTCAATAATAGTTATGTGGTTATAGTTAAACCTCAGTCAAAGATTTCCAGGGATGACATTCACTGGTTTCGTAAGCCTTCAACAAGTCATGAGATGATGAAGGTGTAATTTTTGCAGACATTTCACCTTCGATAGCATTCTCGTGTTATGTGATACACACTCACTCTCTGAGATAATGCAGAAATACTTTTATGAATGCAGACTAAATTGCTTTGACACAATCAACGTTTGTAAGCGATATATGGGTTCAGTGCATCAGGTAAAAGTCTTTGTTAACGATTGAGAAACTGGTATTAGGGAGCGAATGATAAACCTAACCAGTGACAAGACAGGGGACATAACAGTAACCATAGCGACAAGACGTGCAAACATTACCACAACACTCTGGTCTCTGACACTCTTGTGCTTGACTGGCGTCACCTGCACACCTGGCGCCTGGCGGAGTACAGGTACGCGTCCTTGACTCTGTTCCTCTTCCACAGGTGACGCTGCATGTCCAGCTGCCCCACGATCCCCAAGCTGCAATATTCCACCATTTAAAGGTGTCTCCATTACTACATATATACTCAGATGACGTTCTACACATCTCAAGCAATATTCGTTTCTTAGGCAACAATAGAGAAGATATCAGACTAAAGATATTGTGGCTTGCATTTACCTGGACACTCAGACAGGTTGCAGTATTCCTCTGAAGAACTGTTTCCCTCACAAGGTCGTCCACAGGCGTTTTGTCCATAGCACGGCCTTGACCTTGTACGTGTTCCTTGACCACAAGACACAGAACATGAGGACCAGCTGCCCCAGTCGTTCCACCGTCCATGTTGAGGAACTGTGACAACAGAACTGAGCTGATAAGTGATTTGGACAGATGACAAAAGCAACGTTCAGTACAAGGTTCTCTTCAAATGTGTTGACAGAAACAAGTAAACGTTCACACGTGAAATATAAATTTAGTGGAAACTGTTAAAGGAAAAAGGTTATTTATGTTTACAGAGCAAATGATCTTATAGTTATCTTTGTTTTAAATAAATTAAGCCAGCTAAATTCAAAATGTTATCTCTTACATAGTGGTGATAGCTGTAAAGAAAAAAATAAGATAGAAAATAAGAACTAGAGCTGGAATATACTTTTGGGTGCAATTAACAATATGATGGATTATTTATCAATTGATAATTAAAAATGAGATTATTTTTATATGTGATACTTCTCTAAATAAAATTGCAAACCAGTACGCATCATTTACGATTGTTGTTTTAGTAAAAGTAATGTTAGTGTTTTTTTAAGATGTCTTACTTCACGTTAGACACAGCTAATCTACTAAAGTGATATTTGTAATTTCTTTATGATTTTAATAATCATTATTTGAAAACAGTTAGATCTCAGTCGAAGACTTCCAGTGATGACAATGACTTCAGCAAGTAATCAAATAACAAAGCTGTTATTTTTACAGTTTACCTTCGATAGCCTTCTCGACTTATGTAGTACATAATCAACCTCTGAGATAATGCAGAAATACTTTTTTGAAGGTAGACTTCATTGCTTTGACGTTATAAACGGTTGCAAGCGAGAGACGGTCTCAGTGCATCAGGTAAAGGTCTTTGTCAACGATTGACAAACTTACTAGTTTCAGCGAGCAAATGAACAACCAGACCAGTGATAAGACAGGGGATAGAACAGTAACCATAGCGACAAAACTAACAAACATTACCACAACACTCTGGTCTCTGACACTCTTGTGCTTGACTGACGACACCTGCACACCTGGCGCCTGGCGGAGTACAGGTACGCGTCCTTGACTCTGTTCCTCTTCCACAGGTGACGCTGCATGTCCAGCTGCTCCACGATCCCCAATCTGCAATATTCCACGATTACAGTAATTTTTTCCAGCTTTTACCGAAAATTGAGTGAAATTCTTGATAATCTGTTACTAATAATTAATCATGGATATAAACACTTAGATGATGCAATATAATCTGTTGCAACAGTTTCATTTGTAAAACAATAAATGGTATGGGATGTGTTAGTGTAATGACATAGCAAAACACTCTTACTTTTCACTGTTATCTTGATGGTCCTTATGTTTATTGCTAAGAGCAAAGCTGAATGCCATATTCATGTTAGATTCTCCTAAAAAGGTATCCTTAGCAGATATACCAGAAATACTACTCTCTCTAGCTAAAGAGATTCTTTGGGTTCAAGGAAAGAAGCAGTATCGATGAATTCCTAGAATTCCGTGAACACAGAGCATCGCCGTATTAGCAACACAAATACAGATATAGCCATAAGTAGAGATAAAAATAAAATGACACAAGTAATATCAAATCTACTTTATAAAATTTTAAAGGGCATAATGTAACAACAGAAATACTTCCAGACACTTAAGAACCTCTCCAAGATCAGATGATCACCAAGATTAAGGTATTGAAGGTATGGTAGGAAATCATATCACAGAGAGCGTTGCTAAACTAAATAATACATTATGACTACTGCAAAGATCTTAACAAATTACAGATAAAGATAAACACGTCTTCCTCTAACATTTTCATATTTTCTTTGACAAATCTGAATACTCTTTTAAAAGCTGAAATAATCGTTAGTAAAAGGTGTAGCCATTATTACATTTATGCAGATGCCGTTCTGCACATTACAAGCAATACTTATTTTTAGGCAACAATTGAGAAGCTAGGAGACTAAATATCTTGTGGCTTGTACTTACCTGGACACTCAGACAAGTTGCAGTATTCCTCTGTAGAAGTGTTTCCCTCACAAGGTCGTCCACAGGCGTTTTGTCCATAACACGTCCTTGACCTTGTACGTGTTCCTTGACCACAAGACACAGAACATGAGGACCAGCTGCCCCAGTCGTTCCACCGTCCATTTTGAGGAACTGTAACAACAGAACAAAGCTTCTAACTGATGTGGTCTGACATTTTTTTTAGGTTGGAGGGTAATTTAAAGAGCCAGGAAAAAATATTTTGTAGCTTTATTTAAACTACAATCTCAACAAACCTGAGTTTCCTTCTGTTCTCAAAATACTCGCTTACAAACATCGCCATGCACAGATGAATACCGTAATTATCACATTTATACACAGATACACCTCATTAACATAAATTGTGTGCAGAGCAGACGACGGCAGCGTTCACTACCAGGTCGTTTTACATAATGAGTTGATAGAAACAGGGAAAAGTTTACAAGTAAATTATGTTGTAGATAAAGCAAGTAAGACTAAACACTTTATCTATATTTATGTAGAAAAATATATTTCTTTAAAATAGTCTCTGGGCAACTAACTTAAGTGTAAGTATTACTATTGAGGTATTAATTCTAGATAGAGAGAAAAAATACAGTTTACGACTGGATTCTGTACCCAGTAACCAAATCTTCTGCTTTGAGATGGTCGTCTCTTTTAAGAAAAAAATTCCTAATACCCAGTGATTTGTTTAATTTACGTATACATTCATATCACAGTAGGTAAGCATTTAACATAATTATTTAGCTACAAGAAAATGGAATACAGTCCGCATCGTTTTACGATTAAAATTTTTTTAAGAAGTATGAATGTATAAGATTCTTCATAATTACCTTTAGTAACATCAACGTTAGACACAGCTTATCTACTGACATTATGTTTTCTTCATTATCATTTCAGTAAACATTATGAAGAATTCGTTAAATCTCAGTTAGCGACTTTAAGTGGCGGTAATGGCGGGTGTCCTTACCCTTAAGCAATTCATCAGATGTTGAAGCTGTCGTTCTTGAAGACAGTTTACATTCTATAGCATTCTCGTCTAATGTAATACACACTCACTATCTGAGATGATGAAAACATTCTTTTTAAAGAAGACTAACTCCCTTCTACACTTTTAAATGTTGTTAAGGGATAGATGGTTTCAGTGCATCAAGTGGAAATGTTTGCTACCGACTAACAAACTGACTGGTATAAGCGAGCGACACTGTTGATGACTTAACAGTCTGAACAGTGACAAGACTGGACATACAACAGTAACCATGGTGACCAAAGTAACAACCATTACCGCAACACGCCGGACGCTGGCACTCTTGTTGGTCACTGGCATCACCTGAGCACGTGGCACCTGGCGGAGTACAGGTACGCGTCCTTGACATTGTTCCTGTTCCACAGGTGACGCTGCATGTCCAGCTGCTCCACGATCCCCAAGCTGCAAAATTCCACGACTATAGTATTCTGTTTCCTGCTTTGACCGAAAATTTAGCAATTTTCTTGCATATCTTGTACTAACAATCAAACAGGAACGTAAATATCTAGATGATGCAATATAATCTATCACAACAATTTTATTTTTTTAAACAATAAACGGTAGGTGATGTGCTGGAGTAATGAAGTAGCAAAACACTTGTACTTTTGCACTAGCTGCTATCTTCATTTTCCTTTCCCCCTAAATTGTTGATGCAGACAAATGTTGAGATTGCAAAGATTGCTAAGTGCACAAATAAATGCAATTTTGACAATGGATTCTGCGCCGGGCAGAATTAAAAAATTGTCGCGTGCACTTACCTGGACACGCAGACAAGTTGCAGTATTCCTCTGAAGAACTGTCTCCCTCACAAGGTCGTCCACAGGCATTTGGTCCAGAGCACGTCCTTGACCTTGTACGTGTTCCTTGACCACAAGACACAGAACATGAGGACCAGCTGCCCCAGTCGTTCCACTGTCCATCTTGAGGAACTGTAACAGAACAAAGCTTCTAACTGATGTTCTCTGATATTTGCAGTGCTATGAAGGAATAATTCAAAGAGCCAGGCAAAGAATATTTTGTAGTGATACCTAAAAGCTTTATTTAAACTACAATCTCCTCAAATTGGAGTGAATGCGTTCCTTTTGTTCTCGAGAAACACGCTCAAAAACATCGCCATGCACAGATAAATGCCGTAATCGTCACATTGATACACAGATACACCTCATTAACATAAGTTGTGTGGGCAGCAGACGACGGCAGCGTTCACTACCAGGTCCTTTAAAATAATGAGTCGATAGAAACAGGGAAAAGTTTACAAGTAAAACATGTCAGAGATAAACTAGGTAAGAGTAAGCCATTTATCAGTAGTTATGTACAAAAATATAAACTAGCAACCATTACCGCAACACGCCGGACGCTGGCAGTCTTGTTGGTCACTGGCGTCACCTGAGCACGTGGCACCTGGCGGAGTACAGGTACGCGTCCTTGACATTGTTCCTGTTCCACAGGTGACGCTGCATGTCCATCTGCTCCACGATCCCCAAGCTGCAATATTTCACGAATAAAGTATTCTTCTTCCTGGCTTTGACCAAACATTAAGCATTGTTTTTCTTATCTTTATCTAACAATAAAACATGGACATAAACATCTAGATTATACAATATAAACTATTAACAGTTTCATTTATAAATCAAGAATTGGTATAGGTAGTGCTAAGGACATAACAAAACACTTGCTCTTTTGCACTAGATGTTCCTGATGCTCCGTCCTCTGAACTGTTGATGCTGAGAAATGTTGATGTTTTTAAAGATTTCTGAGCGCCATGTTGGATGCATTTTTGACTCCCGATTCTACTAGAAATGTATCTTTGGCAAATATGTAAGAAGTACTTTTCTCACTAGATAAAGAAATGCTTGGCATGCAATGGAAGAGGGAGTATCAATGGATTTCTAGGTATCCGGTAACACAAACCATCCCCGTATTATCAACACAAATACAGATACAACCATAATTGGAGAGAAAAAATATCGCCAAAGGAAAATTAAAGCTCCTTTATAAAAGTAAAATGAGCATGATGTAACAACAAAATGCTCCCAGAGACGTAGGAACCTCTCCAAGACAAAAAAAAACAAAACAAAACAAAACAAAACAAAAAAGAAAACAAACAAACTCCATGCTTGAGGTATAGAAAATACTCTTGGACATCATATCACAGGGAGCTTTACTGTACTAACCCATGGATTGACTACTGCAAAGACTACAACAACTTTAAGATAAAAATAAACACATCCTCATCCAGCGTTTTGGTCTTTTCTCTGAAGAATATGAACTCAATTTTAAAAACATCGAATGCTCCTTAGTTCGACATGTATGCATTAATACATTAGCAATATTTACTTTTAGGAAAGCATTTAGAAGCTGAAGATATTGTCGCGTGTGCTTACCTGGACACGCATAATCGTTGCAGTATTCATCTGTTGCACTGTTCCCCTCACAAGGTCGTCCACAGTCATTCATTCCATGACACGTCCTTGACCTTGTACGTGTTCCTTGACCACAAGACACAGAACATGAGGACCAGCTGCCCCAGTCGTTCCACCGTCCATCTTGAGGAACTGTAACAACAGAAGTGAGCTGCTATGTGATGTGGTCTGACCTTTTTCAAATTTCTAGTTTAAAGAAATAGGGAAAGAATATTTCGAAATGAAACCTAAAAGCTCATTTCAAACTACAATCTTTACAACGTTGAGTATGTGATCTCCTTGCGTTCTTGAGTTTCTTTCTCGAGATACACGCTTACAACCATCGCTTGCACAGATGAGTGTCGTAATCGTCCCAGTCACACACAGATGCAACTCATTAACATACGGGCTCTGATGACCCACTGGCTGTGACCCACTAAATATTTCGACGTACACTGCTGAGGTCTACAGCAATGTGAGACTAGAGGTTAGAATCTTTATTAAATATTTCGCCATGAACCCTCTCTACACAGAAAGATGTTTAATGTGACATGAGCCAGTCCTCAAGCTACAGGTGATTACAGGTGTTTGTAATGAACAACATCAGTGACGTTACCACAGCACGCGGTGTTGCTACACGTGTCGGTCTGTGTAGCCTCCCCTGGACATGCGCCTTGTGTGCGGCTGCACGGGCGCCGCCGTGACCTTGACCCGTCTCCGCAGGTGGCGCTGCAAGCTGACCAGGTCTCCCATTGTCCCCATACAGAAGAGCCTATAACATTACAGTAATATTAATAGATATAAGTATTTGCAGTTTCAATGTTATTCTTACAAAATAATTTTTTGGTATGCTGTTCCTTTCAAATTCGAAAAGAAAGTTTTTTCCAGCATGTATGTACAGTTAACGTCTTGATGAGAGATTGTAAATCGTGGAAGATCGAAGAAATATTAATATTGATTAGCACGTTTACTTGAAGGATCAAGACAATGGTACAAAGAGACTCGAGACTAAAGGAATAAATACACACACAGAGAGAGAGAGAGAGAGAGAGAGAGAGAGAGAGATTACGTTTTGACTATTTCCATTCATAGGTTCTTACCTGTTTGTCTCTTTACTTTTTTACCATGGCGATGACTGGTAATGTACTGCCCCTTAATGTGCCAGACTAAAACTTTACTACTCAGGAATCCTAATGTTAAGTACAATAGTGAGGTGACCTTCGATTGACTATTGTAAAGTGTAAACAACACTAAAATCAACACAATTTTTATTGTTGATTATTTTGCAGGCAGCAGTGGCATGCTCTCAATGTTCTCTCTGTCGCAGGTAAATGAGAATAACTTTCAATGAAATAAAGGCCATTGTGTATTCACTCTAATAAACAGCTGTCAAGAGTAAACACAATGTGGACCTTTTTTCTGACATTTAGTGAGTTAGACATGACGTGTCTATGTGTACTGCTGACTGTGACAAGAAATATCTGTTATCTATTGATATCTGGACATTGACACAAAAGCACCACCAATGTTGTGATTTCTTTGGCGCCAACACTGCAGACAGGGTTGGGAGGGGCAATGAACATCGAACCCCCCATTGTTACAACAAGAGTCAGACTCAGACGACGCGTGACGTAACATGGGCATGACGTCAGGTGTTGCTACAGTCATCGGAAAAAAGGCCTTGACCTTTCCCACCCCGTGATCAGGATAAAATAGCCTGGACTATGACGTCAGACGTCGTCTGCTGTCAGCCTGTTACCGGTGTCCGCGGCACTGAGAGACACACAGGCACAGAAACATTTCTGACACGTGACACGTGACATCAGGCATGCCTATACCTTCACTATCCCCGGCCTGAGTCAATTTTCTACCTCGTTCCCCCCAAAAAACCTACTGGTAAACCGGGTTCAACATATACTTTGTGTCACGGTTAACACTTTCCCATTTAATGGTTTCATCCATTCTCCCAGACATTCAACATACACGTGCAGTCCGTAGGCTGCAAAGGAGTTAAATTAAAACAATCTGAAAAACACCGAAGGACAGACTTGTTTGTAATAAACATAAGGGATGTCAGTGGTGTACAAGGGAAACTCTTTCATTAAGATATCGTAGTCATTGAATTTTATAACAAAGGGAAGATCAGTCGAAATATATTGGGCGGCTTTGTTCTTACAGAGGGAAAGTAATGTCTCTTACAGGAGGAAGTCAAGATTTAAGTGACATTACTACCAGCAACACTCGAATAGTAATTTCACTTTATGCCCTTACTGTTTATAGTCTTTAAAGAAATAACAACTTGAAAATGAGTCAAGCTAGCTATTGTAAACTACCACAGTAATCAGCATGTTTCAATTATGTACAAAAACAAATAAATTACTTCTTGATATAATTTCTTTAGCTGTTGCAAAGGGCGCATACAAGAGTAGAGACAACGAGAGTAGAGATAACAAGAGTAGAGTGGAGTAGAGTAGAGATACCGACACCGACAGCAACAATAATAATATGATATTTGTCTTAAACAGTATGGAAATACTTTTTTCTAGTCTTATTTATCAAAGAGTAGTAATTAAAAGTTAATAAAGCTACTGTTCACAACACCATGATTTATTTTTTTTAATTAAATGCTGGAGTAGTAAATATTTAATTATCACTGGTCTGCTTACTAAAGCCGCACATGACGCCGACATCCATCCAGTGTTCACAGTAGTGTATGTACAGTCCTAGGTGTTTACACTGCGCCAGGCTGGTTTCGTTCCCCACACACTGCAGGTCATAGAACAGAATAGGACCAGAGCCTGCTCCGTACTTGGCTGTCCGCACGGCTACTGCTGTTGTGCTGTCAGACATCACATACAAAGAGAGACTAAATTTTTGAAAACGCATGCATATAGTAAAACCTAACCGACATGGACGTCAACTTTACTCGTTAAGAGAATAGAAAACTGCTGACTTGCAGATTTGTGTGACTCTTTTTTTCTAATTATCTAAGTTCTGTTCACGACAAATACCCGGAATATTACAAAACCATCCCGTGCAACACATTTTCTCTTTGCTTTGTAAAATAGCCAAGATTATCTACACAAGGAACAATCCAGGTGGCGCAGCAATAACAAGTTTTTTGTTTTCATGATTGTTGAACAAACCTCAATTCTTCAGTAAACCACAAAAAACGTTAACTATACAACAGTGTATCCATTGGCAATAAGAATGTAGAGGAACCCCAACGAAAAGACTTTTAAAGTGTCCCAGAGCTTGATCTTTTAAAGTTTGATCGCCAAGAACATCAGTAACATCAGGCGTTTCATGAGAATTTCAATAAACACAGATGACAGGAAGTATTTTCTCTTATAAGCGTAAAATGGCACACAATATCTTAAAAAAACTTTTTGAAGTAAACAAAGTTGATTCTGATTTCTACTTACATTGCAAGGTGTCTCCATTGTCAAAAAAAATTTACAAAACCAAAATAAATGTAACTTCAACCACTCATGGTCAGTAGACGGTGTTAGTCATACTTATAAACAAGGTACGAACTGCAAATGGTTGAAAAAGGATTTTTCCCATCAGAGGCAACAGTGGACGTTTAATACCTTTGAATTTAACACAATCTAGATTATCAGGCTACACGGTAATGGTAATTGTGTAATGTTTATGCCATCGCTGTTATTTAAATTGTGTTTATTTCGGTAGACTACACATACCTGTTGAATCCTAACATTCTGCAGGCTACAAAAGCTTCTTCCTGTCCAAAACCGCTACTACACACTGTGTTCCAAGTTCCACCGTGAAAGATTTCCAGACGTCCCGCCTCCGCTGTGCCATTGACCACACGAGCTATGAACTCTTGAGCTGACATTGAAAATACAAACATGTTGCAATAAAAAGTTAATTACATCTTAGTCGTAAATACAAAGGAACATGAAGTGAAAAAGTCTTATGTTGCATGATTAACAGATGGTTACAAATTTCTTCCTCTTTTTTTTAAGCTGTGCTAATAACATTCTCTTCGCCTACTGTATCTACAATTGTTTTATTATTGGTGTTTTATTATTAGGGCGTGAAAAATATCGCTACTTGACACACTGTGCACCTACAGAGGGCCGCCACGCCAGTATATATTGAATATAAAACAGAAGGACGAAGGGGCCGCCATTTGTTTCTTTGCCCTGACCCTCAACGAGCCTACAGCCGCCCTGATACACGTTTGGGCTAAAGTCGTTTTATTGGCATGATCATCATCGTGATCATCAGCATCAATTTTGTTGTCGTCGAGAATAAATCAAATACTCATTCATAATGTAGGTGTTGTATTCATGAGTCTCATTATTTGTGTGCAACATGCGGTACTAAGCACTAGGCTAAGAATTTTCCACTGATCATAAGAAACAAATATCAACGCACAGCATAATGAGAAGAATTGAGGAGGTATAAAATGGAATAAAAAATGTGCTAAAAAGGCCATGCGGTTAAAACTATAAAAAAAATGTCGGAAAGCTAGAGACAAACAACCTTGCTTCTACAGCTAGGTTTGGATTTAAAAAGACTAAACATAAAGGAAAAGAAACTTTTGTGGGGGAAAGTTTGTGCAAATGAAAACTATTTGCAGGTGACCAGTTGACAGCAAAGTTGGCTTCGGCCTCAAAAGTAATAGTTACAGACACGTGTTCTCGAATACCTGGATTTTTTTTTTTCGTTTCGGCAAACAGACCACGTGTCACATCCGTAGAGCAGGATCGGTACTACCAGGTAATTGTACAACTTGTACATGGTAGGGAAACTTATGGCTATGTCAGATCCTATCTACTCTAGCTATTGCCGCTGTTGCTGATGGAGACACAGGGTGTAGCTGCCTCTGTCACGGACGCCGCCTCTCACAGAGCAACACACACACGTGTCTGTACGAGTTCTTGTAACACAGAGACAAACGATCACCTGAGGCTGTCCAGCACATGTTGTCATGTTGCTCAGCATTTTAGGGAATAGAACACAGATAATTGTATTCATACTAAAATGTGTTAACACACAGTTCGTTGGTGAAGATGTTAAAAACCATCTAAGATAAGTAAACGTAATGCAATAAATGCAATAGTGTCTACTCTCTATTTTATATGTATATCATTCCCTCAGTTCGTATTTTACAACAGTTTCCAATATTGTAGTCTTCAAAATAACCGTTGCTAACCACGTATTCCGACTCACAAACACAACCTCGCTAAACGTTTTCTCAGTACTTCTTCAAAACCTCAGTTGCCTGTAACCTTACTCACGAGTTGTCTTCCTTCGCATCTCAGTCAGAATACAAATAACACAAATCACACTTGTAATTCATTTGAAGTTTTTTTTTTTTTTTGCTTCACCAACGGGTAAGAAACTCTTTGGTCGCATCATGTAACTCAGGGACGGTTGACACTAAGTCCGTTCACAATGGCGGTGTCGGTGAGGAGGTTAACGCAGTCACAGCAGCGGTACCACAAGGTGACGTCGCGAGGCTAACGTGCATCGAGCCCACACGCTGCTGGGTGTTGGAAGGCGCTCGACGAATGGTCTGGGGAGGTAATTCTTCCTCCTTCAAATGAGCTCCAACACAATCAGCCCGTACACGAAAAAAACAAACAAACAAAAAACTGTAACTTAAAGTTACACTATACTTCTATTGTCAACCATATTTTCCAATACACACAATTTTTTCTTGTACGTTTGTGTTGACAACTTGTACGTGAGTTGTATTGTATTACCATTCTATAAATAAAAACACCAAAAAAATGTCATACTTCATCTAGGCGAGGTTAATACACCCAGGGTTAGTCACATGCCGCATCTAGCGCCCATCGCTACTACCCTGGTCTACTCTCTTAAATGATCTCACTCGAAAGCGTTACAAATCGTCACCAAGACTCGTCTTCTTCCTTCACCATCTCCAGCCTGAGTCCTGTACCAACCTCGTTCCCGTGTGCTACAGGTTGTTGCGAGGTTTTCTGTTGATTTCTGTCTAACCTCGGCGAGTCCCACAATGTCTGTCGGTATTTGAATGGTTAAGTAATCGTCAACAAACAGCCTCGTCAGATGGTGCGCCAAGTGTTGAACAGTAGTTGACAGACTCTAAGAATGCTCGCGCGCACTTTTCTTTCTGAGGACCTTTTTGCACGTGAATTAGGTGAGCAGCTCAAAGTTACTTGTAAGGAACAAACATAGTGACCTCAGGAGACTGTAAAGTGTGCCATACACAAAAAGTTATCATTCGCAACAATTTCAGGCTTTTAAACGCCTAGTCTTTATCATTTCAACAATGACTGAAGCGTGAACAGAGTTTTCTATCCGTGACAAGTAATAATGCAAAATAATGACTAATTCATCAGGTTTGGCACCAGCAGCAGGTACATGAGGTAAGTAGTGACCACCCTGTACCTCATAATGCTCGTTGACTCTGGTGATGAAGACTTACAATGATGGTGTGTCTGTGACTGACAAGACACTGGACGTCGACCGCAGCGCCGTAACTTTACACACAGCGACCAGGATACAAACCTTAGCGATGTAATAATTTTTAGTTTGCATAAAGTGTGAGAAATATTGTTAGATGTGATGATCTAACAAACATTGGTTTAGGATGTGAGAGTGAGTTCACCAACTACCTGTGCTTCCTAAGTTTATAGGTACCCGTGTTACTGGAAGTCATTATTCAAGAACTCATCGCCCAGCAAGAGATGAATATGTGACAAGAAAGGTCAATGGCAAACAAATTTCTTTTGAGAATCCTAACAATCTATACCTACCACCTCTTTACATTGAGATGCGTCTGATGAAAAATATTGCGAAGACTTTCAAAAACATTTACATCTATTTCAGAATGTTCTAAATTAGTAAATGCTATGAAAAAGAAAGGAGTTTTTATAGGTCCACAATGAGAGATTTCCTAAAGATATTTTAAATAAAGGTATTTAGGAGATGGGAGCAAGGCCTTTCTAGAGCGTTTGCAATAAGGTTCTTAAATAAATAAATATGATATTTATAAAGATTTAACGGCAAAGATGTTGATTACAAACTTAGCAGCTCGATATTTACTGAAAATGCACTTTCTTCATTCACATCTAATTTGTTTGTCTCCTAACAAAAGTGATGTCAGTAATGAGCAAGCGAAATGCTTCTATCAAGACATTAGTTGTTGAATATAATAAAGGGAAGAGCAGTCCGAATACCAAAGTCGACTTTTGTCGGTTCTTACAGAGGGAAAGTAATTTTTCTTACAGGAGAAAGTCACGATTCCAAGGTCATTACCACCACAAACAGTCGAATAGTAATTTTATGAAATGTCCAAACTGTTAAAAGTCTAAAATGAAGAAAATACTTCATAACCTAAAAGGGAAACCGGCAAGCTATTATTTAGTATCACCAAAGAAATCAGAATGTTTCAATTATGTAGAAACATACCAATTACTTTGTAATGTAATGTTTGTAAATTCTTGCACAGTGCTATAACAACAACAACAGCAACAACAACAATAACAATAATATGTGATTTATCTTCAACACCCTTGAACGTACTTGATTTTTCGACTTATTTATCAAAGAACAGTAATTCAAAGCTAATAGGGAAATTCTTAGCAACACCGTACTGCAATTTTTAACAAGATAAATTAAATGCTGAAGTAGTTGTACATCTGTATGGTCTGCTTACTAATGTTGCACATGACGCCGACATCCCACCAGTGGTCACAGCCGTGTTTGTAGAACCCCGGGTGTTCACACTGCGCCAGGCTGGTTTCGTTCCCCACACACTGTAGTTTACTGAACAAAATAGGACCAGAGCCTTGTCTGTACTTCGCTGACCCCACGGCTACTGCTGTTGTGCTGTCCGACATTAGAAACGAAAAGCAGAAGATATAAACATTAAAATAAACATACACTTTACACTCAATACAGACAAAAAATTCTATAAACATGTATACAAGCTCGCGCGCGGACACACACGGAGCACTTGCCACAGAGCAACTCTCAGTTTATATCGTGTGACCGTTGCTGCCGCTGTTGGTGTAGTTGCTGCTTTCGACTTTGATTCTCATATTAAACATTGCCTGATAGTTTTCCTTCGCCGTTCTATCGCAGTTTGCACTCCCTTTTGTCTACTTCTCTACAACCTCTCCATACTTTCCCTCTAGCTTAGTAGGTTGGATGTGGTCTTAGCACTGTACCTATATCAGCCATGATATCATCAGCTTTTCTGTATCTGATTCTATTGATCATTCAATACACATATTTATTATCTTTTTCGTTGGGGAAATTTAAAAAACTTTTTTTGTTTAAGCGTTATATTTTTTTAAGAGTTTGCATCGATATATCTCTCATTTGCAAGTCTTGAGTACCTTAATTTTTGTTAATCTTTATCTTGAACGTTAGTGACACGAATAGTGCGATAAGTAGATATGTAGGCAATAATTTAAAATAAAATTTATTACATTACTACATACAGTGTTTAAAATGAGTTTATATTACTCTGTCAGACAGCAAGTGCAAGACTTAAATACATGCAGTTAAACATACCCGGACATTAACCTCAACTTTGTGCTGGGAAAATAAATACAAAACCTCTAACTTGCAGGTTTGTATGATGCATTTTATTAACTATTTATCTACTGTATACGACAAATATTAGAAATATTACAAAGTCATCCTGTGTAGCACATTGTTTTATTTCCTCTGTCAAATTGCCGAGATTAATCTACACAAGAAACGAATCAGGTAATGCAGCGAATTAAGAGCTCATTGTTTCCTGATTGTTAAACCACACCCGATTTTTGAGTAAACCATAAAACATTTTACCTGCATAACAGTATGTCCATTTGCAAAAACAATGCAGAGGAATCCCAACTAAAAGCCATGTAAAGTGTCCCAAAGCTTGATCTTGTAAAGTTTGATCGCCCAGAAAATCAGTAACATCAAGTGTTTAATGAAAATGTCAATAAAAGCAGATGGCAGAAAGTATGTCTTGGAAATAAAATGTGGGATATGATACAATATTTTAATAAAACATTTCTGAGGCGTTTTTAAGTGGTTTGTTTTACTTATCAACGAGGCAGGAACTGCCACTGCTTGAAAAAGACTGTTCCCATCAGAGTCAATAGTGAACCTGAAATAGTTTTACTCTAAAACATACTTTAGATCAGACCTGGGCAAACGCCGGCCCGTGGGCCGGATCCGGCCCGCCTCCTGTCTCTGACCGGCCCGCCCGCTGGCCCGCCCACCAGTAAATATACTATATATACAGTAGTGGGTAAAACTGAGTTTACTATATTAGTCCGGCCCTCTAGAACCATCCCAGTTTCTCATCCGGCCCCTTGGGAAAATTAATTGCCCACCCCAGGCTAAGCTTTTTTTGTTTCATTTTAAAAGATGTCAATGGATCAAACGTGTAAAAGAAGCAAAAATCCCAGTTACTTAAATTGTGCTTATTTCGTTAGACTACACATACCTGTTGAGTCCTAACATTCTGCAGGCTACCAAAGCTTCTTCCTGTCCAAAACCGCTATGACACACTGTGTTCCAAGTTTCATTGTAAAATATTTCCAGACGTCCCGCCGCCGCTGTGCCACCGACCACACGAGCTTTTAACTGTTGAGCTTAAATTGAAAATGCAAACATGTTGCATTAATAAATTAATTAGAGTTTTGTCGTAAGTAAAGATGAAAACCCTGTGAAAAAGTGTCATGTTGCTTGATTATCACATGGTTACACATCTCTTCCTCTTTTCTTAAGCTGGGCTAGTAACATCATGCTCACCTTTTGTTTAGTATTATTTAAGGCGTGAAAAACATGTCTACTTGATAAACGTTTGCATTAAAGTCTTTTAACGACCACGAAAATCATCGTCAATATTGTTGTTGATAAATCAGAAACTCATTATTTAGTTTTAATTACCGTTAAACCGCTCATTACCTAATTGAAGCTATCGCAGTAAAAAGCAGGCTATGGAGCTAAAGCAAATATCTACTCATTGCTTAGTGAGAAAACGGGAAGAGGAATGAAAGGTGAGGAAGTAAAAATAAACGAATACCACATTCTGAAAAGTATATTCAGCACAGATCGGAGACCGCAGTGTGGCAGTTTCTTGTGTCGGTCACTCAGTCAGCCGTACATTGGCAGCAACTGTCGGAAGGGGGAGCATATGGGTAGAATGGGCAGCTGACACCATATTGTCTATATTGAGTATAGTGAGCAGGTGGTTTACATGACAACAAGCTCAGTCTTGACGTTCGTAAGCCATGTATTTCTGTGGTCACTGAGGCGTCAAGGGTTTCTAAGGTGCTAAAAAATATTCCACCAGGTGTTTTGCCGGGTCACATGACTAAAGAAAACCAGCTGAAACTGCCGGACTGTTGAAAGTGTACGTTGCTGGTGCCCTACAAGAGAGACAATCGTCCTTCGTATAAAGTAGTTGGTTCTATGTTCTAGGTTTGAGATCCAGAGCAGCCTCCTTATGAACTTGCTCTCTAATGCATGAACTCTTAGACAAGAATTCACGTGTCACATCCGTAGAGAAGGATCAAGTTACCAGAGATTATTACAGCTTGTACTTGATATTTCAACTTATCGACTATGCCAAATCCAATCTAGCATAGACAATATTACTATTCTGCTTAACTCCATTTCATATACGTTTGAACTGTTTGTCTGTTTGTTGGTGCGACATTGCAGTTGTTAGTTAGTACCTGCTAACAGATTTTGTCATCTGCAGAGAGTAGGCTGAATGTCGTTTTTCAGCCAATGGAAACGGTATGATGGTCGTGGAGACCTTTTGTCACCGGTGATGAGGGCGTTCTTTATGTACACCTACTGTGGTGCAAAGGTAAACTCCCGTTATTCAGCTAGCAGCTCCTCTGTGGTGATGCTGATGATGTTTCTGTTACCTTTAGCATGACTTTGCTTGGGTTGCTGATAAGACTTATGGTTCTGTAATCCTGACACGGTTTGATGTTTCCTGACTCCATCTGGGGAACAAAACCTCGCGTTTCCAGACAAGAATAGTGAGAACTTTTTTAGATTTTTCCCGTCTGGCTTGAGCAGCTCAGCTGACTCATTATCAACGTTTGGTGACTTTCCTTCCGACTTCGTAGAGATCCTTTGACCCCTTGCCGCACGACTTGGAGTTCTATAGGTTAACTGTTACTAGTCTACTTGTTTTAAAGGGTGTTAGTGCTGGTCTTCAGCTACAAAAAATTCAAAAATAGATGCAGTCACTAATTGTACCTCTCCCAGAAAAAGGAAATAGAAAACAATCCCAGAACTACAAAGCCATAAGATTTATCAGCCATTTTTTCAAAGTCATGCTGAAGGTCATACAGAACAGCATGAGCGCCGTAGAAGAACAGGCTATATGGCTATAACAGGCTATAACAGGCTATATGGCTATAACAGGCTATAACAGGCTATAACAGGCTATATGGCTATAACAGGCTATAACAGGCTATATGGCTATAACAGGCTATAACAGGCTATATGGCTATAACAGGCTATAACAGGCTATATGGCTATAACAGGCTATAACAGGCTATAACGGGCTATATGGCTATAACAGGTTATACCGGTCATTATAGCTATAAAAGGCTATATGGCTATAACATGCTATATGGCTATAGGGCTATAACAGGCTATAACAGGCTATATGGCTATAACAGGCTATAACAGGCTATATGGCTATAACAGGCTATAACAGGCTATATGGCTATAACAGGCTATAACAGGCTATAACGGGCTATATGGCTATAACAGGTTATACCGGTCATTATAGCTATAAAAGGCTATATGGCTATAACATGCTATATGGCTATAGGGCTATAACAGGCTATATGACTATAACAATCTATAACTGGCTATAGGGCTATAACAGGCTATAACAGCTTATATTGCTATAACAGGCTATATGGTTATTATGGGCTATATGGTTATAACAGGCCATATGGCTATAAAAGGCTATAACAGGCTATATGCCTTTAACAATCTATAATAGGGTATAATATGCTATATGGCTATACCAATCTATAAGAGGCTTTATGGAAATAACAGGCTTTATGGTTATAATGGGCTATATGGCTACAAAAGGCTGTATGGCTGTAACAGGCTATAACAGGCTATATGGCTATAATAGGCTAAATGGCTATACCAGGCTATAACATGCTTTATGGCTATATCAGGCTATATGGCTATACGCCTATAACAGGCTATATGTCTAAAACAGGCTATAACATGCTATGTGGCTATAATAAACTATAACAGCCTATATGGCTGTAACAGGCTGTAACAGGCTATATGGCTATAACAATCTATAACAGGCTATAACAGGCTATATTGGTTTAGGCTATGCAAGAGCACAGTTAACCAGATCTTCAAATGTCACATTCTGATAGAAAAGCGTCTCAAGGTGGACTTCTATCACAACTTCATTGACTTTAAATAAACATTTGAGAGACTCTAGCACGTGGGGCTATGCCATGTGATGTAAAAGTTCCACATCAAGGACGGAATCGTTCTACTCGTCGAAGCGCTGTACAGTATCTCATCGAGTATATTGCTCTTAAGTAATCAAATAGGACAGACGTCCGCACCACAGGAAGACTACTTCGAGGATGCCCCTAATCATCGATGCTGCCTAATTTCTGATTTGGAGAACATCGTGCTCAAAACTCTTCAATACCACCATACTCAATTAATGGAAGACCGATCTGCTTGCAGTCCACTTTTGCAGACTGCACTGATCTGATAGCAGGCACTAACAAAGAATTACAAGACCTAAGCAACAGACTAACAAACAGTTCAAACACACATGGAATGGAGACAAGAAATAAAAAGAGCAAAGTTCTGGTTAATGGCAGCGGCAAAGCAGAGATTTATATGAACGGGGTACAGCTTGAATAAGTAAACAGCTTCACGTACATGGGAGCAACCCTCTTCAAGGATAGCAGCTCCACGCCAGATATCTAAACAGGATCGTAAACAGCAACAGTAGTAATGGTTAAGCTAGACATGATCTAGCATAGAGATGAGATAAGGTTTACTAGTACAAACTGTACAAATCATCGGTAGGGATAATCTACAGATGTGACACATGGACACTGCACGCCGAGACGGAAAAGAAACTCCAGCCATTGGCGAACAGGTACAGGAGAAGATTTCTCCGGATCTCATGCAAAGAACATAGAAACAATTACTTTGTACGAAGTAAGATTACCACACTCATAGGACACCAGGAACATCTACTTTCAACAGACAAGCGACGTAAGCAGGTCTTCTTTGGGCATGTGACCCGGCACGATCCCCTGTCGAAGACAAATTCCCCCCAAGACAAGGTAGCCAACGCCGCGGTGGCCAGAGGAACAAAAGACTTATGAAGGTCAAAATCTGGACTGGTCGTCCTGTACAGGACCTGCTGACTATCATCCACAATAGGCAACTGGTAGGCCCTGTCAGCTGCCTCGTCTATCCATGTGTTATTCCCAACGAAAGGTGCCGGTCAACGGACGACTGACTGACCACTCTCACCCTAAAGACGGCCTCTAGGTCACAGAGGTCATTACCACCTCCACTCGGCAGCTTGTCACGCTTGGCTCGTTCAGCGACAACACCGTCTACCCCGCAGTGGTCTGTTATTGTCATGGAGAAATCTAGACTTCCCATAATTTGTGAACTTGGATCTCACGTAATAATGCTACATTACAATCCTTGACTTTTACCTTTTTAAGTCAGATAATTTTTTTTCTCAAATTAGTGCTTTGAAAACGACCAAGGGTATTTCATTTTGTATTGTGCCCAGCAATAAAAGTAGTATCGTATCAAATAATAACGTCGAGATACAAACCTAATAAAACTATGATGCACACAAAATAGTCACAATCACTTGTTTATGCTATCAAGGTTACACTGGTAATGTTAGGTATATAGTTTAGCAAAACTCGTGGACTTCCATGAGGCTATGAATTTTTAAGCAAGCGGGTAATAGGGTCTTCGATAAAATAAATCTATTATAACCAATATTTCAGGAAACAATCTTTGTATGTGACTCTAATCTGTTATTGAAGCTTTTGTAATTTAGTTCATGTTGATGTTTTAGTGGACCCTTTTGAGTTGTCAGTTTAATTGTAAAAGTAGTTAAGTACAATTTGTAGGACGACATGTTAACAACAACTAAAATTTACTTTTTAAAAGGTGTGCGAGGAACTCTATTATTACCTTCAATTACTTATTCCTTTCAAATTAAAGTTTCGCTTTTGTTAACACATTTCAAGTTCTTTAATTATCAGGTCAAGCTGAGTAACTAGTTTGTGTAAACATAGTTCACGACGTGGACTAAGGACACAAACTTTTTCTAATAAGAAATCTTGTAGAATGTCCAAGGGAAACTAAAGCAAAATACCACGTGCTTTAGACGCTTTGTTTCAGGTTGGTACGTTTCGGAAGTAACAATCGGAAGTATGAGCGACACCTGTTGCAGATACACCCAGTGATAACTGTCACCTACCTTTCGTCTCTTGTATTGAGCAATCTGGTAACCTAATTGACATTACCTGTCATAAAACGCTTACTTATCTTGCCAGTGGGAACTACACACCACTAGAGAATTTCATATCCTTAGCAAGTTTATTAAAGTTATTAAAGCAATATGATGACTACTTACCCAGGCTTGGCACCAACAGCAGGTACATGAGGTAAGTAGTGACCACCCTGTACCTCATGATGCTCGTTGACTCAGGTGATGAAGACTTACAATGATGGTGTGTCTGTGACTGACAAGACACTGGACGTCGACAGCAGCGCCGCAACTTTACACACAGCGACCAGGATGTGAAGCTTTACGATCAGTGATTCGTCGATAGGTCACGTGCCGCGCTGTGATTGGTCGGCTATTTTATTTATTTTTTTTATGTCTTTCTTTCTCTCTGCCTGAGGACGTGCGTGTGTCTCCGAAGTGCAGTAATAGTCGTGCGGTGCACTGAGCCCTAGACAAGTACAGCTTTATTGAAAGACAAAGCAGCATGGTGCAAAATTTGGTGCAAAATAATCTTGTTTGTATGACTATCTTTAGTAGTTTGTAGTTTGCTTTCAGAACAAGACTTAATCGTTAATCATTCCTAAAGAGGAGCTGCAATCTATTTCGTACGCAGAAAATAATGAGCTTTCTACTTAATAACGTTTAACAACTGAACATAGTCATGATTGAGCCATATACGAGAGAAAAATTCCTACTCCATTTTGTGAGACTAAGACAAACATACCCTTAAGAAAGAGTTCTTGGACCTTCTGAAACGATTTTTTGTTCGTGTCGTATGTATTATTGACTTCATACATATCATTGCATGTTTGGCTCATTAGTATGTTGTAAGTATGTGCTTATCATCTGACATTTTCGGAACCGATCGGTGGTAGTGAGGAATAAAACCTTCATGAAACCTCAACCTCTCTCTCTCTCTTGCCGTCTCTCTCAATATTGACTCTGTGTAATTGTGAATGTTAGATTTCTCATTACCGTTTGGCGATCATAACAAATGAAAGCTCATATAAACATATTGTAACAGTGCGTGCATATATGTAGTATGATGTATAAATGCTATTATGCGTTAATCAATGTTAGTTCGTGCAAGTGTGTGTGTGTTTGAATGCAACAAAATATATGTTACACTACATTAACACACCAGAGATATATGAGGTCTTCAAAGCACAGAAGTAAAGAATATTAAGCTATCACGCCCTCTAGGGACACTAAGTCACTTTAAAGGTGCCTTGTCAAATACTTTTTATTTGCGCTCACTCAAGTGTTGTATATTTGTTGTTTTTTTTTAGTTTGTGTGTGTGTTAATATGCGTCTGCGTTTTGTGTGTGCGTCATTATTAATGTAAGCATTCTCTGTGAAACTAAGGTGAAATAACAGCCAAATAAGAAACCCATGTACGCGACCCCACACAGACAGTATATTTATGTCAACATTTTGTCTACATTTACTCATGTCTGTGTTTAGCGTTGTAGCTGCATTCTCAATGGTGTTTTTATGTTAAGGTTCAAAGTCCATCAATAAAGATTTAATTAATAACCGTTTGTCCTTTTATATGTGTTCTACATTTTTTTACGTTTTGTTCAAGATGGTATTTCATTAAAGCTTTTTAACAACTAAAACAACCAGACAATATGTGAATTGTTGACGTCCTTGTTTTTACGAGGTCTTTTAAACACTGTAGCTTGATTGTGTTGTTGGAAAGGTTTGATTTAGAGATGAGATGGTTTGCCCAGAATATTCTCAGTAAACACAACATTATAGAAACTTTTAAGCACATGGCAGTGCACACTTACACACGCTAATGCTCACGCACGTGTACATACACACAATAAGAAAGTCGCCCTGAGATCGGAAGAGATTGCGGGACAAAGATAAAGCTCGAACACATTTAACATCCATGATGAAAAAGAAGAAGAAGAAGTGATTTTACCAGACACCAACCATCGCAGGTTTCTCTAAAAATTACATGGAGGGATTCTCTGTACAGAGATCTCTCTTGTTATTCACTGTCATTGTTCGTATTGCACCGAGCTGCTTGAACCATTTTAATTTAGGCTTTAAAAAATGTTTAAAGGCAAGTCCTGTGTGGTTAACGAAAAACAAAACAAACAACCACTGTCCGTTTATAAATCTGTTACATCTAATGTCAACATAAGCAGACGGGATGGTTAAGCCAATCAGTATTTTTTTATTTTTATTGATTGATTGATTGATTTTTTGTTAAAATCGAGGGGCAATAACCGGAAGATGATTTTTCTTGACTGTGATGTCTACAGAACTTCTTCGACGGCAAAGGCTAAGACAGCAGACAGACAAGAAAACTGATCAGTGAAAAAGCATTTGTACAATTAGACGATGAAATGATAAAGGTATCTCTCAACAGCAAGCAATTTTCAACCATTATGACGATAATAAGGAAGATGATGATGATGATGACGACGATGTTGGTGGTGGTGGTAATGAGAGACTTTCATCTACTCTCATGTTTGATAATTAATGTCGACACTCTTGTACAGTCGGAAGTAAGGGACACACCCATATGAGTGATGGAAGACTGATTGCTCGATTTGAAGTTTAACTTTTGTTGGACATCTTTGAGCCGGATCTCACAAACTTCAGTAACACTGAGACTTAATAATGGATTGTTTCCTCTCAGGACGCATTAGTCTTATCTCAACTGTTATTTGGCTGTTTTCTCTTTTGTGTTTCACAGAAATGCTTACTTTGTTAGTGCTTTTTTTAAATTGTATTTCATGTACGAACCCCAGGATGCTGTTTTACACCAGCTTGTGGAGTCATCAGCATCCATCTATCCATCCACACTCGAACTCAATTCAAATATTTTTTTTTACTAAAGGCCATTTCAGCTGTTGTCACTTTTACAGGGTAATCATTAAAAAAACATTCTTCTCACTCATCCATTCAACTATCCAATCGCTTCTCATCTCACAATAATGACGAGCATTACTTTAATTCATTACCTTCTTGTGAAGAGATATGAGAGAGACAATCGAGGAGAGGGATGCATACTCGTAAATGTATATACGTAGAGAATGAATGGACATGATAGAATCGACCGATGTACATAAAATGATTGGGAGTGGTAGAGAAAGAAAGAATTAAATGAAGGAAGAGATGCGGAGACACAGAGCAGGATATGGTAATAGGGGATACCTAACAGAAAATGGAGGGAAATAAGATTTATCAACAGTGACGCTCCAACCCTTAAAAATATTTTAAATGAATTGCTCACTATAGATACTAACGCGATCAACAAAATTATAGAAAATATAAAGGTGGCCTTTCTATCATTTTCAGCAATAAAGGGTCGCAAGCACGCATAGAGAGAGAAAGCGCCTGTGGTATTTAAACCTTGCTCTTAGCGGTTTGGTTGTGCGATCAGTTACAACACCATATTTAATACCCTATTATACCGAGGTTAAAGCTAAGAGACAAAATACCGGCATGAAGACCACAAGGTGTGGACCACCAAGCCATTGTCTTGATTGGATTTATTGCTGCTCAGTAAAAGCAAAATGCCTCTTAAAAATTGTCTCAGAAAAGTAAATTTAAGTCTTTAAATTATCAACGGCTCTACAGTCATGATATTATTTTATAAAATACGTAAGACAGACGGCATTTAATAGCCAGAGGAAGGCAAGAATATCTGGCGGTGGCGCTGTCGTCATGTGAACGTCGTGTAGGACATGCCTATCGCCCACGTGACCAGCGAATGTAACGCGGTGGACAAGAAAATTCATTTAACATTGTACATTGTACTTCACTCAAACGGTTCTTACAATGCCCACAGTCTATCACTGATATTTATTATTAATCCGTGATTATGTCTGGGTGTGACTGAGTTTGTGAGATCCGGCACGAAGGTTTACAACAAAGTTTTACTACGAATTTCACTATCAACATCCCATCACGAGCAAGTGAGTGGCTCTTACTTCCGACTACAAGAGAGCAGGATGAGTGTCGACATCAGCCATCAAGCATGAGTGTAGTTGCAACATTTTATCATTTATCATCATCGTCGTCGTCGTCGTCGTTGTCGTCGTCGCTGTATTTATGAATACATAATATTGAAATAAACTATATATATGGGAAGTATACGGTATAAGTTTTTGTCTTCTGCATTTACATTTGAGATTGGTAATGTGGTCTTTGTCTTAGGATGTAATCAGTTAAACTAAATAACAGGGATGCATGTCGGACAGACACACACAGAAACAACCACTGAGATAAAAAAGTTGACTGAAGCCAGTGACAGCAGACTGCATGTAAAGACAGAAGTGAACAGAGCTTGTAACATGATTTAGTTAATAACTGTTTATATTGTTGACATGATAGAATTTCACGAAGTCTTTGTATTCAAGACAACCTGCGGAATGGTTTAATTTACAGATGAGATGGTTTTCCCAGACTAATTTCAGTAAACAGAACTTTACAGAAACTCCACAGGAACACGTGATTTGGTTACTCTACCGTCCCCCTTTTCTTCTCTCCTTTCTCTTTTATCCGAACACAAACAAATATTTACAAACACTAAAGTACTTATATATATATATAGATAGATATAAAGAAGGCGCCAGGCAGTGCAAGTGTACACACACACGTTTATACACAAGCACTCGTACTGCGCACGCACGTATACATACACACAGACTGACAACAGCCTCTACAGACCGGAAGAGATGGAGATGAAGCTTGAGGAGATTTAACATCCATAAAGAGGAAGTGACCTTAGCAGGCACCAGCCACCATGTTACATGGGGAATTGTTAAAGCAACTTGTATTGTTGGTATTGCACTGAGTTTATTGAACCAGCCATGTACACCACAGACTACAACTTCCGACTGTAGTCGTTCAGTTTTCACAGTCTACATCTGTGAATTTTTTTTCTTTTCAAAGATATTCTTTTAACTCAAGTCTTCTGTAATTAGCCCCCCCCCCCACAAATGAAACCCCGAAACAACAACGACAACAACAACAAAAACAAAAGCCTGTGTCCTTTTATAAATCTGTCACCTTAAATGTCAACATAAGGAGACGGGTTTCTTCTAACTGATAAGTTTTCTGTAAAAGATAAAACTCAGAAATCAACGGGTGATTACTCTCTTCTAGACTGTGGTGTCCAGAGAATTTCTTCTGCCACAGGGCCCAGGACAGCAGACTGGGAAGAAAACTGAGCACTGGGAATGAAATTTGTACAATTAGACTATGAAAAGATAAACGTATTAACAACATGCAGAAATGTACTCTGTGTGACACGTGTATATTTGTGTGTGTGTGTGGGGAGGTCACATTATTCC
The DNA here is from genome assembly GCF_003073045.1 of Pomacea canaliculata. Lineage (NCBI taxonomy): Eukaryota > Metazoa > Mollusca > Gastropoda > Architaenioglossa > Ampullariidae > Pomacea > Pomacea canaliculata. The sequence continues at coordinate 210,194 of NC_037596.1, forward strand.
TTGTGCTGTTAGAGCCAACTACTCCGAACATGGACAACACACACAACTATTGACAGAGACTAATGTCTAATTTGGAAGAGTTATTATTATTTCGAAGTTTCTAAGCTGATTAGGTTCTCGCTAAATCAAGGCAGTGGACTGTCAGGGTTTGTCACATTCAGTCTGTGGTGTCCAAAGGGTCCCACGTGACTGGCTAAAAAAAAACCTTTTCATTGCAAAATATGTTTGTAAATTGTAAGAGATACTTGTAAATATCTTAAAGTTATTCGTAAAAGGTTGTGATAGAAATTTTGAATATTGTTAAAGATAATTGTAAGGATCGTGAAGGTTGTCATGTGCTAGGAGCCAACTCAGTTGTTGTATGTCCATATCATTCTTATAAATATACAAAACATATAACAGCTGGTTCATTTTGCCTATCTGTAGGTACAGTCCAGAGAGAGCTGTGGTCATCATCATGGCATGTATAGTATTGCACAACATGGCTGTGTATTACAAACTCCCAGACCCTGAGGATGATGAGCTTGATGATAATCCTGATGCAGAGCTTTATGGAGGTCAACCGGTGCTAGAGCAGAGCGAGATTCCCTTGTTCACAGATCCTTCTGTTAGAGCTTACATATTTGATGGCAAAGTAAAATATACTTTTATGCAGAATTTCAAAGTTATGATTAACACAAAGTTGTTAGAGATTAGACAGATGTGGGAAGATAATGATCCCCGAGTACTATCCCAGTAGTGTTCAAACAAAACAATATTTCTGCACTTTGAGACTCGTGGAACAAATATGAACAGATGTTGTGTGAGCACTAGCACTTAATGCAGTGAACACTTCGACAAAGCAAGAATAGGATCAGTGTTTTTTTTTAAATTACATCAACAACGATCTAGCTATGTAATTTAGCTCGGTACCAAATATTCATATAATTTCAAACTAAAAGCATTAACTGTAGGTTTGTCACAACTATTATAGTTATTTGATCAGTCATTAGCTAATAAGGGTGAAGATTATATTCATGATCATGGTAAAAATATTCATGTTTCTTTTATATCCAATCAAGCAAAGCTGTTAAAACTCATGTCCAACACAAATCCTCCTTGTGGTTTAAGATGAACACTGGAAAAAGAACAGCCTTCAACATACAGTGTTTGTCATATACCTGTTGTAGACCAGCCAGCCTTGTTAGTAGTTAAAAAAAAACTGTGCACTGTTAACAATGGAAGCTTTAAACTAAGCATGACACAGTTATTTTACCCAAGTACAGGTTCACATTTCCTTACAGGAAAATCCTATTGTGATTTAGTTGTATGGTCTCTGACTTATTACTATCAATAAAGTGTTTGCTGACCCTGAATTCAAGATGTTGCATCCCAGAAGGCCTCTTACTTCTACAAGCATTGCACTATGGACCAATGGATGGAAACCGATTCTTTGGGAAAGTGGACTGTCCCTATCAGCAGTTCCACACTGCTTGCTCTAAGATGAAGAGAGTACAAACTGGGAAACTGATGTGTGTGTGTGATGAAAATCAGCTTTGATAAAGTGATTTCGAAGTTGGATAATTCAAACATTTTTTTCTATTATTATTTTTACAGTAAAAAGAACATTTTTTTGAAGAGAGCAATAGTTTTGTCTTAGTTTAAAATAGCAGTGTTGCTCAGCAAGTATATACTGTAGTTTTAGGTGTGCACACTTATATACTGTAGGGTTACAGGGGTTGGGTAAGGGACTAACAAGTTATTCCTATAAAAAAGAAACAAAAAGCCCCAAAAATGGTGGGAAACGGATAAGTTGTCACATGTACTTGAAATATCAAAAGAACGAGAAAGTTCAAGAAATACACATTCCTTCATCGTTTATATTATCCTACGTGCACAGTGAGAACAACTGCTGGAAATTCATGACATAAAAGTATAAAATAAAAAGCAAATGAACATATATTTTGTGATCTTAAGCTAATGTGTGCAGTATTGTTGGCACCATCTGTTTTAGCCACATCATATATTGTCATCGCCTCTCGTTGCACTAACAAACATAATACAAGTTAATTTTCATGTGATACGAGCTCTCAACACTGGTGTCTTCGTCTTTTTTACTACTGCAAATATTTTGGATGCTGCCGCACTCAGAACATAATGTGAAACTGATCAGGGAAGAGTATATTTTTATATAGCAAATGATCTTTTTAATTTTCTTTCTAATTTATATACATACCATCTGTATGATTTTCTTCTCAAATTCAATAGAAATATTGATAAAGTCACATGACCGAAAGTAAAATTTGTAGTAAGTATATATATTCGTTATCACAGACTGAAGATTAGAAATATACGAAAGACTAGAAAAAGATAAATAATTAATGCAACGAATTTGTTGGTGTGTTTTATGTTTCTAGAGCGAACGATGTCATCCTCTTTGTTAGGAGGGGAACGTCTGAAGCTATAGGTTTGAACAGTAAATGGAACGAAGTGGAAAGATGGACTTTTAGCATATTCTTTGGTGTTTTTTATTTGTCTAGGTGTCGATTGGGAGATTATAATTCGTACATCGGACATACAAGACGCAGGAACAGACTCCGATATCTATTTTACTCACGCAGAAATTAGTTTAGACAATGCAGGCAACAACTTTGAGAGAAATATGATGGCCAAATTCTCTGTTACATTGGATAACATTGGTGATTTGTGCTCAGTGAAAATCAGGTCTGCCATTAATCACGCAGCTGCTGCCTAACATCTGTACTGGCCGCTGTATTGTTTCCATCCTGGCTTGAGGCTAGCTCTCAGTGGCCAAGATGGCCAGTACCTACAAGCGCTGGAACCACACTGGTCCAACATTTTGTGTTGTCTGGGATGTTTGTATCGCAACGTGTGGATCACATAATTATGAAATTAATTATCATTTATATCTTGGTGTCTTATTGACAAACGCATCGTAAATAAAAGTCACTAAGTTTAGAAAGAAAGCACTACAGTTCTATTTTACCGTATTGAGATGCCATTCGGGTTGATAACCCTGACCGTCAGACCTGATGTTAACTAAGCACACTTCACCAATGTCGTCCGTTGTAACATTGAAGGTATCAAAACTATTTCTCTCAAAGTTGTTGGCATCATTGTCTATTTTCATTTCTGCGGAAGATCCGTAACTTCCATGGAGAGTAATAAAGATACCGGAGTCAGTTCTCTCGTTATCCATGTCCGATGTATAAGTTGTAATCGTCCAATGGACCCCTAGAGAAATAAAACACACAACGAATATGTTAAAATTCGATTCTTCCACATCGTTCCATTTACTGTTCAAGTGTATAGCTTCAGACGTTCCCCTCCTAACATAGAGGATGACATAGACATTGGAGTGTGTAGCCGCATCAGGTATCTTCAATGTGTACACAATAAATTTCTACCAAAAAACAAAATCAATTAAAAATGAGTCTCACATTCATTATCTATCTTTTCTGTTTTTCCCTCACCCCTCACCCTCCCAATTGCTCTCCTGAAAGAAATATTTCTGCTTGGATTATTCTAATCTTCTGTTTTATTCTGACAAAGATATTTCTGTCTGTGTACTGTAAGTGTTTTTGTGTATTCGTAATGCACATTACAATCACTGTTACCTTGAACACCAAAACCTTGAATGAAGCAGAGCAGAAAGACGAGAGGCGACATCATGTTGCTCCCACTCGACGCCAGCGGCTCCACTTGTGGAAACTTTCTAAAGACAGTCTGTGATAACGAATATATATACTTACTACACATTTTACTTTCGGTCATGTGACTTCATCAATATTTCTATTGCATTGGAGCACAAAATCGCACAGAGGGTTTGTGTATAAAGTAAAAGAAAAATTTAAAAGATTATTTGTCATATAAAATAATACTCTTCATTTATCATTTTCACATTATTTTGTCAGTGCTGCGGCATCGAAAATAATTGCAGTAGTAAAAAAGACGATGGTATCAGTGCCCAGAGCTCGTATCACATGAAAATTAACTTGCATTATATTTGTTAGTGCAACGAGAGACGATGACTGTATGATGTGGCTAAAACAGATGGTGCCAACAATATTGCACACGTCAGCTTAAGATCTCAAAATATGTTCCTTTTCATTTTATTCTTTTTTATTCTATACCTTTATGTTTTTGAAGAATGTTTTGATGTCTTAACTTTTCAATTATTTTAAAAAAGTCTAAAATATAAGCCTTGAAGGAATATAAATCTACAATCATATACAAGAAGTACATCATATTATTTTTGAAGGATTTGCCAAAATGTTTGTTGTAACAGCTTTTATACAATACAATACAATACAATACAATACAATACAACTTTATTAATCCGCAAGGGTTACTACAGGTATGATGACACGCCAGCACACTAGTGGAAGATTATATGTAGGTGTTTAAAGGGAATAGATTCTGGCGACACACACACACATGTGCACACACACCCACTCATATAGCAACACAGCAACAGGAGGTTCAGTGTGCACCCCGCACATGGTCACCTCAGGCTGACACATCATCACAGCTAGTGGAATTGAAGAAGTGGATGGCTCGTGGTTCATGTCAGTGTTCACATCCCATTTAAGTTTATCATCAAAGATAATACCTAAATACTTATAAGTGTTGACTATCTCAATGGCATCACCATGGATAGTGCTATTAACCACAACAGGTCTGTTCAGCCTAAAGTCAAAGATCATTCCCTTTGTCTTTGAGACATTCAAGTCAAGAAAATGTTCATCACACCAGCGTACAAAAGCAGGAAGAGCGCCACTGTGAACGTGTTCATGCTCATACAAGAGAGACAACAAGGCAGTGTCATCAGCAAATTTTATAAGAAAGCTTCTATCAACAGTAGCTCTACAGCTATTAGTATATAGTATGAACAATAGTGGGGACAAGCAGCAGCCTTGAGGGGAGCCTGTACAGGTACCAGTAATGTCGGAGAGAGTACCATTAACGAAAACTCTTTGCTGCCTGTTGGTTAAGAAGTCCAGGATCGAGAGAGTTAATTGATGGGACAAATGGAAGTCTGAGACTAGGCTCTCTGCTAATAAGTGAGGTTGCACGGTGTTAAAAGCAGAGGAGAAATCAGCAAAGAGAAGCCTTGCATGAGCTCTAGGTTTCTCCAGATGTTTGTACATAGTATTCAGCAGGAATAGCTTAGCATCATCTACACCTCTCCCAGCTCTATAGGCAAACTGCAGTTGTCAAGATATTTATCAACAGCAGTCAAACTTCACGCCTGACAATTTTTTCCAGCGTTTTCATGATAAGTGACGTAAGAGCAACTGGTCTGAAATCATTGGGTTGACTGGGCCATCTGACAAGTGCCTCGAGCGCATTAACTTTGTTGCGGATGGACTGAACATTTGAGAGAAGAACAGAAGGCAGCGGTGGAGATCTTCGCCTGTCGTTAAGGTCAAATTTCCTCAATCTGCGCCGAACTCCCCCTCTCCTACCTGTCTTCCGCTTACTGTTACGGTGGGAGGCCGAGTCCCGAGGTAAGATTTCAGCAGGAAAGTTGGACGTGTCCGCGTGGAGATTAGCCGAAGACGGGATGAGCGCAAGCAGATAATAACGGTTGAACGGCATTATGGCCGCCCGCCATCTTGACAGCCAGTTACACACGAAGGCGAGAAAAAATTGTCAGAAGCAACCCAATCAAACACACCACGTGACAATTGTAGATCCACCGTCCTAGTAGATTCCCTTGCGCGTAAGACACACTGGACTAACTGAGTAATGATGTGAAAAAAGGATTTGAGAAACTAAAATGCTAGCGAGCTTCGCCAAGTCGCACGTATAAGGAGCGTCCTTGACCTCACTAATCGTAACTTGAAAACTGTTTAGTTTGGCGAGGTGTACACAGCCCGTTAGAGAAGAATAGAAAAGAAGATTGGTAGGAGGTTCCCCAGAGAAAAGAGAACGAAAGTTGGTTTACAAACTTTTGCAGACACAGTTGCACTTCTATTTGGCTAATGTATATGTTAGCAGTAAGCTTTCTCCTTTTTTCTCACACATTTTCTATGATTATAATAATTATGGTTTCATTACTGAATATTTTCCTTTTCTTAGATTGATAGCCATTGATTAGATGAATTTTTCTTTCATACACACATAAACAAAAATGCAGACAGTGAGTAAAGATGATGTAGGTGGTAGGGCGGTGGTAATTATTTATCTTTTTCTAGTCTTTTGGATAATTATATTTTCGGCCATTAGACTTTATCAATATTTCTCTTGCATTTGAGAACGAAATAGCACAGATGGTTTGTGTATAAAGTTGAGGGAAAATTAAAAAGATTATTTGCCATATCAAAACATACACTGGATCATTTTCACATTATTTTCTACGTTCGGCAGCATCGAAAATAATTGCAGGTATTAAAAAAGACGATGGCATCAGTGCCCAGAGCTCGTATCACATGAAAATTAACTTGCATTATATTTGTTAGTGCAACGACAGGCGATGACAGTATGATGTGGCTAAAACAGATGGTGCCAACAATACTGCACACGTCAGCTTAAGATCTCAAAATATATGTTCTTTTTCTTTTTATTCTATACCTTTTATACTATACTTTTATGTCATGCATTTCCAGCAATTGTTCACATCACCAACTATTGTGCAAGTTCGATAATATAAACTAGTGGTTCTCAAAGTTTTCCGGACCGCCAAGGCTTAAAAATCAGTCTGTACAATAAATTTCAAATTTAAATTGCCGCTTTTGTTTCATTTTAATTCAAAACTAAATGTCGTTTTGTAAAAGTAATATAGTAATAAGATGACATAAAACTACGTGTACCTCGTTCTTTGTAATTAAAATGTTAATGCGAGGAATGCATCACTTTCAACATCACTTTGCTGACATATGACGACTGTCAGCCGCGGACCACACTTTGAGAACCACTGATATAAACGATAAAGGAATGTGTACTTCTTGAACTTTCTCCTTCTTTTTATATGTTTTCTATAGGTGTCACGGATAGTTTAATACACGTCCATTACTTCTCAACTCTATCTGACCTTTACACGTTTCTCCGTTTCAGAGGCCCTGTCTGTTAACTACAGACTTACAACTACTAACGACAATGTCGATAACTTTCCAATTCTTTTAAAAACGACTAAAATATAAGACTGGAAGGAATGTCAATACACAATCATATACAACAAGTACATTATATTATTTTTGAAGGATTTGCCAAAATGTTTGTTTTAACAGCCGTTATTCGTAACTTGAAAAACGTTTAGTTTTGCGAGGTGTACACACAGCCCGTTAGAGAAGAACAGAAAAGAAGATTGGTAGGAGGATCCCAAGATAAAAGACAACAGAAGTTGATTTACAAACTTTTGCAGAGACACTTGCACTTCCATTTACATTTGGCTAATGTATATGTTAGCAGTAAGCTTTCTCCTTCTCACGCATTTTATATGATTATAATAATTATGGTTTCATTACTGAATATTTTCTTTTTCTTAGATTGATAGCCATTGATTAGATGAATTTTTTTTCATACACACATAAACAAAAATGCAGACAGTGAGTAAAGATGATGTAGGTGGTAGGCCGGTGGTAAGGACGCGTACGTCGAGCTTTTTCTCTACAGCCGCGCTCGACTTCACAGGCAAGTTGACACGTGATCACACCCTCCCGCTCTGTTTTCCTTCCCCTCTGTCTCTCCCCCTTCCCGCGTGTAGCTGCGACAAGTCAAGGTACAGGGTCAGAGGTACAGGGTCAGAGGTACAGGGCGCAAAGGACGCATAAACACAGAAAATTCAAGGAGAGAGTTGGAGAAACAGGTCTAAACGGAGAATCAAGGAGAAGGATACTCACTCGTAGATATGTAGGTGTAGAGAATGAACAGACACGATAAAATTGACCGGTGTACATGGAACAAACAAGGGAGTGGTAGAGAAACAAAGAATTGAAGGAAGGAAGGAAGAGATGCGTAGACACAGAGCAGAATTTGGTAATAGAGGATACCTAATAAGTTACCACGTGACACGTTCTGTTAATAAGCATGTCGAACTTTTTAAGCTTGATTCAACATTGGTTTGCTCTGACTTTTGATTGTATACATATTTGTTTCTTCTGATGTGATTTTTGCATATAAGTAGCTAAGCATTTACTTTTATTGATAGCAATGTGTGAATAATCTGACCAAGCGATTGAACTTGTCATTAAGCAGAGACCTTTTTTTAGTAGAACAGATGAACCGGTTACTAATATGTTCAGACTTTTAATCTGGTGACTGGTTGAAGAGGTGGAGACAGCGACACGGCATTCAACAAGAAAGGATCAAAGGCGAAATGAAGTCAGCAGACACTGTGGACCCGGCTGTGGGCAGCCCACCTTCCTCCTTAGCTGAGCTCATGTGGTTCCCACATCCTTTGCCTCGCTCTCTACTGTTCTTTTCCGTCTGCTTTCGTCTCCCAACTCTCCTCTTCCCCTGACCGTTCCTTGTCTGACGGCTCCACGTGCCCTCCCCCTACAGACTTGTGGGATGCAGCAAGATTTTGTCTACATGACGAGTAGTCAGGAAACTATAACCGGACAAACATCTTCACAGACACAAGCATGGGGTCACGTGACTACCGTCAACTCTAAACACTAACCACTCGTTCTCACCTATGTCGTGTGACGTGTTTGGCACCCGGATGTTAGGTTACAGTTCGCAGGACCACACACCAACTGCAGTTCAAGTGTCTCTGTATGTCTAAGTGTCGCCTACACAGACTGTGTCAAGACTCGGCTACAAAGTTCATAGTAACTCGTGTACAGGCCGGTCCTTGTCTTTTTTCGTCAGCTTCTCTACTCTGATGTTCTTGCCGATGACCGCTGTCATCATTTTAAAAACTGTTTCAGAACAGCTCCAGTGTGTTGTTAATTTAAAAGTGAAAATCAAATGTTGAAAGTTGTGAGACAGTGTGACATAAAACAGAGGGGGGAGAGTCTGTGTGACATGATGCAGTGTATGGAGGCCACTGAATGTAATAAACAACTTCAAACATTAGCATAAGGTCATGTGACTAATGTTCTCTGTTTTGTATCTGTAGTCTATAAACAGTCATCACTTAAGTCACAATATATGGTAAACTGATGTCGTTTGCTGTACAAGTCAGTTCTCGTATCTCCCAATATGTGTTTGTGTGTGTGTTTGTTTTACATAAATCCTAATTTGCCATAATACACACTTGTCATGTCTTTCGCTCAAATTAGCGATTGGGTTAGATGATCCGGGTTTGTTGGGCCACCTTTATCTCTTTCTGTATATCGCGGGTGATTTTCATGTATTCTGCCTCTACCTTCAAGCTAAAGGCCCATCAGGGTCGCAAAGGTCAAGACTTTCTGTTTCTGTTTCTTTGCATGACACACTTGCGAATTTCATCAGCCTAGGCCAAGTGTATCTCTCTGATTAGACTTGAGAGACTGTCCACATCACATTCAATTAGACAGAAAATGTCTATACACCTTGAGCCCGAAAGAACTAAGCAAGATTTTGTTCTTTATCTTTCTTCCGGTCAAAGCGAGTTGGGCGAGCGAAGTTTTCACCTTAGGTTCGTTAAGACGATGTTGTAGTCGCTATTGCGAGAGATAACACGTGACTTTAATTTGTGACTGTGAAATTTAACAGCCGTAGAGTTTGAGTTTGGTTTTTTTTTACCAAGATCCGAGTTCACACTGTTCCAGCCAATGGATTGATATGAGTCTGGGCTGACTTTAACGAGAAAGTACCCGATGATAGTGAGGACGTCCTTTCTAGGTACCACTCTCATCGCCTTCTCTAACTGCTGGTACAATAGTTCTATGAATAGAAGTGCGAGCGTACATCTGAAAGATGGTCATATTGTGGGACTAGTAGCGATGTCGATGGAGATGAACCTGTTAGAGATGAGGGGACAAACTGTAAACTGACTTTGCCACCTTTTTGTGGACAAGAAAACCTACGCCATGTTGGTGTTTGGACACCTCGCGCTGAACCACAATCCGTGGCCCTGGTCCGTCCATCAATGTTATTGCAGCGGCGAGTTTTACGACAGTTCAATCTAGTGATGTAGTCATCAAAGAGAAATAAGAAGGGGAGGGAACTATCGTGTCAAGCAAGGAAATCAGAAAAGTAAAGCATTTAACAGCAAGCAAAGGCAGTGATTTCCCTTGACACACCCATCAAAGCTAAACGTGTGTGTAGATCAATCAGCAGTCAAGGTGATTTAATTTTAGTAAGAAACTTTGTAATAATTGTTGACGGGGTTTTCTTGTTTGCTTTTTGGTTTGTTTGTTTGTTTGTTTTATTTCAGAAAATAGCGTAATGCTTCCATTCTGCGGAATTTCGTCTGCTTAGTTTTACCTGAAGATCCTTCGGTCAATGAATTATAAAATTTCTTTATTTGACTTTGATAGCAGCAATATTCTGTAAGCAACGAAAGCATTTAATTCAGTGAGTTATTGGCGCTCTCTTTCTTCATCGCTCCTAATTGTCTGTTCTTTTATGTCTTACACTATATGAAGATTTTTAGAGTACAGGTAGTCCTCGACTTACGACGGGGATGCGTTCTTACCACGGCGTCGTAAACCGAATTTCGACGTAAGTCGGATCATACGTTCACACAGTGCTGTACCATGATAACAGTACAGTACTGCAAACACTTAGCCTATCCAAACACCTATCATAACACAGTATCCTACATAATTATCAATAAACATAAGTACAGTAAAATGTTGTAGTACAGAACGTTTAATAATGAAATAATGTACTGTAAGGGCTGTAACAGTAATAAACAGTGTACAGTACTGTAATAAACAAAGATAACAATTCCAAAGAGAGAACAGGCTTGCTTATTGGGAGGAAGCTGCAGAAGGCGCTGGAGATACTGGGGCAGGTGAGTCAAGAGGTAGCTGAGGTAGAGGATACAGGTACAGGATCTGTTGCAGGCCTCTCTACCTTCTTGAAGTACTGCTGCAGTTTAGTTTGGAAGGAGACCATCTTCTTCTCCTCCAAGATCTCCTTGTAACACCTAAGGGAATCCATGACTCCTCTGGCAACCCTAGTGTACCTTTCCATGTTGTGATCCTCAGCCTCAAACCTTGACAACCCTTCCTGTATCAGGGCAAAACCTGCTGCCAAGCCCTGCCTTGTAAATCTCTTAGGTTCTGGGGTTGGTATGTCTTCCTCTTCCTCTATCATCTGATTCTCCAGTTGAATAAGGTCCTCAGCAGATAACTCCTCTCCATGAGATGCCAGTAGCTCTGTGACATCATCCTCCTCCACCTCCAAATTCATTGTCTTACTCATATCAACAACGTTCTTTATGACGCTAGTCACTGTCTCTTGGACCTCTTTGACATCATTCACAAACTGAGGACACAGTTTTTCCACACACCATTCATACTGGTCTGCTTAACCTCATCCCAGGAATCACCAATGTTATTCACAGCATCAAGGATGTTGTATGTTTTCCAAAAGTCCTTTAGAGTCAAGTCCTTATTCTTTTCAGTTGCTGCTAAAGCATTACCAATGACCCTTCGGAGGTAGTAGGCCTTGAATGTAGCAATGACTCCTTGGTCCATAGGCTGTATTAGGGCAGTGGTATTAGGTGGAAGGTAAACCACCTTGACATTAGGGTTAAAGTCATCCAGATGGGCAGGGTGTCCAGGGGCATTGTCCAGAATTAGCAACACCTTAAAGGGGATATCCTTAGAGGTACAATACCGCTTCACGTCTGGCACAAAATGGTTGGTGAACCAGTCATCAAACACTGCAAGTGTCACCCATGCCTTCCTACAAGACTTCCAGATAACTGGTAGTTGACCCTTTGAAATACCCTTGAGTGCCCTTGGATTCTCAGCCTGATACACCAGCATGGGCTTCAGTTTGTATTCACCAGCAGCAGTGCCCCCAAAAAGCAAAGTCAGTCTCTCCTTGCCAACTTTATGACCTGGTGCTGACTTCTCCTCCTTGGCGATGTACGTACGGTTAGGCAGAAGTTTCCAAAACAAGCCTGTCTCATCCACGTTGAACACTTGTTGAGCACAGTAACCACCCTCCTCAATTATCTTAGCCAATGCATTAGGAAACTCAGTTGCTGCTTTCTCATCAGCACTAGCAGCTTCACCTTGCACTTTAATGTTATGGAAATTGGCACGATCCTTAAACCTCATAAACCAACCCCTACTCGCCACAAATTCTTCACTTTCCCTTCCTTCCCACTTTTTTCTTTTCAACGCCTCAAACAGTCGCCTAGCCTTCTCCTGAATAACCATAAAACTCACAGGGATACGGCGTTGATTTTGGTCTTCCAACCAAAGCGCCAATAATCTTTCCATCTCAATAATAATAAGCCCACTACGTACGCTTTGTTATCACTGTCGCTTTCATAGAAGCAGATCCTTTCACATGTTCAAGGATGCGATCTTTATCCTTGATAATCGTAGCGACAGTCGAACGACTTAGTCCTAATGACCTGCCAATTTCTGTTGCTGTTTCCCCCTTCTCAGATTGCCTTATGATATCCACTTTCACCTCCATGGTGATGGCCTTCCTTTTCTTTGATGCACTGTTATCAGATGAGTCTAACTTTCGTTTGGGAGCCATAATGAAGGGTGTTATGGCGTGCAGGAGACTCGTTTTCTTCGTGTAACCGGATACAGTGTACAGTACAGTACTGGACTCTATGACTTCCGCCGCACGTGGAATAAGGCGCACGTACAGTTTGACTTACGACCCTAACCTCGTAAGTGGGAATGAGTGTCGTAACCACGAAACGACGTAAGTCGAGACCGTCGTAACCCGAGGACTACCTGTAAATGACAATATTTTGTTGCCCAAATTTCCATTTGCTTCCATTTCATGTTATTATTGTCTATTGGAAAGGGAGCGGTATCTTGATTATTGTTGACATCCAGCGAATATTTTGTGACAAGATATGAAGTAATGTCACTCATGATAACGACACTAGGCTTTTAACTATTTTTTCTCCTTCTGTTGTTTTTCAATCTCATGTCTAACTTTCTACTCCACCAAAGAAAGTACAACAGACAACAACACTCGCACACACACACACGCACACACAGAAACAGAAAAGGTAATCAAAACACAAACAACAAATTCGAATGTTCCATTTTGATGTTTACTATAATACTCATTTCTAAAAGTCTAATTTATTTCATTTTATCAATTTTCAGAGAAATGAAGGCAGCACACCAGTGGATGTTTAGTCCTGTCACACTGTTGAGTCCAAAGCACCTCTTCCATCTCCTGCTGACCAAAAGAAAACTGGCGAGAAAAGAGTCTGGCAAGAACATTGAATATTGCTAATACCTTAGAGATGACGACACATGAGACAAAATAATAAAAAATACAGCCTTTTATGTTAGCCTTGTGAAAGGAAAGTATAAAAGTAGAAGAGCGCAAGAAATAGTGGAAACAAATAAGAATGTTGTTGTAATTAAGGACAATTCTATTTGATTAACATAATTTTGTTGCATTTGATCACGATGAATATGTATTATAATGTCATAGACTGCACAGTAGTGCACATTGCACTCTATTTAACCAATAGCATTTTTTACTTTGAGAATTTCTTTCCTTCTGTTTTATTTTTAAAAAAGCCATAGTTTACAGATGAAAAACCTAAAAAAATTAAAAGACTAATGCTAGCTTTAGGAAAAAAAAGTTACTTGTTATTCCAAATACTCATCCTGTTAGCTGATAACAGCACTGCTACAGGTTTGTTTTTTTATCAGTTACACTCTCTTAACTGCCTCTGACATATACACATTGTCTTCCCTTGACTGTCGCGTGACCGCGACGAAGCCAGCCGAACTTCAACTGAGCGCAGACCATACACAGAAATGACAAAGACAAAATTCACGTAACAAACAAAACTAATTTATTAGCCACAAAAATAATACTGATAGGAATCAAAAATCAAACACTCCACACTCTCACATGAACAAATATAGATCAGCGCGAACAATCCAACAAACAAAAAATAGATAAATTAAAAATAAGACAAATCAGCTGCCCTGTGCACAGGCTAATCTCAGTCACCGTATATACAATACATCACCCGCATGCACTGCAGGGTGACAGTTTAGAAGTCCGTTGAAGGTGTCCACAGACGGCAGCCCGGCCTCTGACCTTGCTTGCCGCTCTAAAGACGTACCCCCACCCCTCTGTCTTCTCGTCCAGATGCGATGATGTGGGCCGGTCACTGGCCACGAAAGCTCCTGCTCGAAGATTCATACAAGGAGTGAATTATGTTTGGTCAGATTTATCAAAAGTTACTGATCCTAATATTTGTGCCCATGGTCTTTGTTCGATGGACAGGAAGGCAAAGAAATGTTGCCTAGCAACGACTGGACCAAAAAAGTTGGAATGACGTCAGCGACCTTTGACCCTTTTCCAACTGCATCTTTAAAGAGCACTAAGTTTGATAAAACAGTAAGAAAATTACAAGATACAGAATATACGAACTCAAATGGGCTTAGGAAGTACGAAACATAAATCCGAAACACCTGCAAAAGTAAATTAAAAGAAATTGGTAGAATTAAAAGAATTAAAATCTTGATCTCTATCTCTCATTTTCTCTCTCTCTCTCTCACACACACACAAATAAACAACACTATCAAATAGACGCAAACTAAATGCTGTTTAAATAATTCTTTTTTCTAGTACAATAGATTTATGTCTTATCATTGCAATTAATATAAGGAATTATGAATACTTATTACTGACTACGATACGCATTCAAATCGAGAGAGGTCAACATATGTATAAAAAAAAACACACACACACACACAACACTCGATGGTAAAGCGGTCAGAAAACATCTTGGACAAAAATGTCCGTTATACCAGATGTCTTGAAAGCTATGTTTAAATCGCTTACCTGTTACTCGCCCTTTTGTTGGTGTGTCGCAGCAGGTGTACAATAACATCGGGCACGTGACTCGAGAAATAATAACAAGCAGCAACTCGTACTGCTGGTAGTAGCACGCAAATCATGTAACACGTGTTGTGTCAATGTGTCATGGTCCCTTTAAATAGTGTCATGAATGTGGATTAAGGAAAAAATTGTAAAGTACGACTAAGAACAATGCAACAAAATATTTGCGTTTATTATTAGAAAAACAATGAAAGTAAATTTCAACCTTCAACACTGAGGGTGAGCTCGTAAGATGAGGTCAGCGGAAGTCTGTCGTCATCATCAACGGTGCCAGTGACGACGGTACAGGTGTACACACCGCTGTGTGTCACGTGGTCTGCCGCTAGGATCCGTAACTCCCCAGTCGTGCTGTTCACTCTTCCTGACCACGTGATGGACGCGGGGAGAGGGTTGCTGTCAGCTTTACACCACAGGGTCACGTTGTGTCCAGGGTTTAACTCAGAAAGACTTGACAAGGACTGTTGTTCCCCGGTGTTGTTAGTCCATGTTATTGTAATCAACGGCTTATCTGGAAATTGCAAAAGATTTTAAGTCGTTGTTCACGCTTTATCTGAATTGTGAATCGTTAAAAAACCAAGTATGAGTTTTTCACACGATTTTAACGGTTTTTACAGTATGGTTTATTCTGACAAAGAACTATTTTGTTCTTGTGTTTTCTGGAGTTAAGTTAAGATCATAAAAATACTAAAATTTATCTTAATTATTTTTTTAAAGTAATGCAGTTTTATTGAAGTATTAAGACTTTTATAACAAGATGTTGAATTATTTTAGTTACTTAAAATACTTTTAATTGCTTGCATGATGTCATTCTTTTTAAAAGTTAATTACAAGTAGAGACTGCCATAGTAATAATTACTAACAGTAAACCTTTAGCACATGAACGTCACTGTACATCGTATCATCAGAACTAAAATCCTTCACACGATAGCTGGTGTAGCAGGACACTTGCCGTCCATTGTACTCTTTAGTCAGATTGTCAAACATCAGAAACTCGCGATTAGGACGACCACCAGCTGTGTCTCCCCATGTGTACTCAGATACCCGTTGATACTTTCGTGGTGTCACGCACATTAGAGCTTTGTTTGCTCCTTCTATAAACGGGTACCTTTCGTCCCGAGAAACTATTAAAAGACGATTGTCTGCAAAAAATGGTCATGGAACCTATTGATATATATTATCAACATTTTACTAAGCGAATGAATGTATCAAAGAAAAGATTGTTCTTGAAAACTTAAAAACACTTTTATTCAAAATCTTACACGTATTACACCCCTCTGTCTTTCACACTGACACATGCACGCACGCACGCGAAAATACAGGACTTATAGGGCATGACATATGGACAGAAGAGTACAACAATAATTCTTTGTTATACGAATCAAACTTGTTACACAATGAGTTCTGCAGTCTCTGCTTGCAACGAAGCTCAAGTCAGCAACTTTCTGCTATAAAGACAAGTGCACTATAATGTACACACCGCTAAAGATAGCAGTAACTGGTGTTAAAATAAGTATTTATTAAAAGTGTGTTTTATGTTTAAACTAAGCACAAAAAATGTGTAGGTTGGAAGGTCTGATATACTTATGAGACAAGGAATTAATAAAATATTATAATAATGTTCTTTACCATAAAGATGAGAAACAAAAGTGCCAAAGATGTTTACACAAAACAGAAATAAGAAAATCTCACAAAAACTTTTGCTGCAAGAGATGCCAACATCATTGGAATAACATTTCTTCGCAATGTTATTTCGCACACAGTCATCCAGGCTGCTCTCTGTTCCCTCACAAACAAATGTAGCTTGAAGTAAAGGGCGACTGTCTTGTCCAAAAAACCAACCGTCTATCAGTGCAGCTCTATCTCTGTTTGAAAAATGTCAAACAGTGTTTGATTAATTTTTCTAGTGGTCTTCCTTTCTAAGGAACATAATTATAAATAAATCGGATATTTCATTGATAAGTATTGGATATCTTACATTTCACATCGCAATTACACAAGTTAATGTCTCCTGTATAGAGATAATACCATGAAGTAGCTGTTATACTGTTTCATACTCAACTCTCTGCAATTTTATAACTGCCTCCCTTCATTGAAAATTTTTTTTTAAGAAAAAACTAAATCAGCAGTTTAATCTTTGTGTCTAAAATTTTCTTCCCATTGTTTATTTTTGACGAAAGAAAGATAAACTATCTCACGGGGTTAATTTGAGTTGTCTGCAGATGACTGCGGCAGTTTTCTCGTTGTTTACACACACTGTACTAAATTGTTTACTTCCAATCTCCACTTCTACACGCCCCATGTTACTGTCTGTACGGCGAGGTCCTGTCAGTCGCAGACCTGTAACAATGAGGTGAAAGGGCATGCTGACTGCTGCGTAGTTGTTTACAGGTCACAAATTCAAACAACAAGCGTTTGAATATTTTCAGTTTTTTTCCCCATCACTTCTCGTAAAGGACATATTTTAATATTAGGCACACGATCATATCACAAGATTTTAAAACATAATTTAATTCAGTTTAAAGCAATGTTTTCACTCTTATGTTTACATTAGTTTTCTTAGAATGTAATTAGTTTTAGTTTTAGTATATTAAGACATTTTTCTTCCTAAATAAAGAATATTAGTCTTTATGCATGTGCAATCGGCGGACTTATATAATATAACATTTGCAATTATCGTGCAAATGAATTTCTGTGACAGATTGTAACAAAAGGTTGTGTTATGAGAATGTAATTCTCTTCTTAAAAACTAATATTTCGAGGCATTTCTTTTAGTAAGCGCTGAATAATTGTCCTAAATGATGACATCTATATTCACTTTTTATGTGTGCAGCTGGAGCATTGGCAGACCTACTTGACGTAGAAAAGAATCAAAGAAATATTTTACATTTGCTTGATCCCTGGGCAGTCTTTTAAGAAAAAAAATGTTTTAAAGTTCTTAAGATCGAGTACAAAAATCACCCTTACATTAATAGGTTGTGAGAAACATTAATAAATATAAAGGGCTGTTCATTATTAACAATACTAGTGTTGTAACCATCTCTTGCAATTTATTTGTATCTTGAAGTTCATCTTTTCAGTCATATTTTACCACCCTTAAGGTTAACTAGAACCACAAAGTGTTCCTTACAAACTGCCAAAGGCTCATGCTTCATGAACTTAATTAACTTCATGAAATAAATTACATCAGCTTCAAAGTGAAAAAGAATTTTTTCCCTTTTTCCCTCTAAAAGATTCCCCTCCTTTTATACCCTTTCCCCTTTACCATTTGTTTAAAAGTCTGTTATATTATCTGGGTATTCGCATGTTTAGGACTTAGTCATCCGCATTCATTACAAGGTAAATCGTATGTATTTTAGCTCTGTTTACTGTAAATATATGCATTACTTAAAAGAAAAGATACCCTAATGAAGACATTAAACTCCTTGAAAAAAAAAACATTTTTTTTACTTACTAAAGTTTTCGAAGTCAGAAATGATACCGACATCCAGGCAGCTGCTTTTGTTAAGTTGTCCTAGATAGCATTGTTGAAGATTTGTTTCCATTCCTTGACACCCCATGTACCCAAATTGAAATCGTAATCCATCGTTTAATAGGAGATACTTCACAGCTGCTTGCCCAGTGCTGTTAACAGACAGATAGTACACAGACACATTTATTTACAACCTTACCACCTGAAGGGTTAAGGTGCACTACGGACCTACTGTCCTTGCTGTATCAGCTGTTTTAATGGTCCTTTAGTGTTTGATTGTTGTCAGTTCTAGGTAGTCAGCCATGTCATTCTAATTCAGACACATGCATGCCACTCATACACACTTTCATTGTCATTTGTTCCTTTTGCCATTAGCAAGAACCCGTAAATAAATAAACAACAATTAATGAATCACTCTAATACTTAGATATAAATTCTATCTTTATGTTATTAATATTGACCTCTTTCATGTACTGTTAGCACTAACAAGTTCTCTTAGGACTTAGGTGCTAAAGTTTGTGTACAAAGGGTCAGTGAAATTCAGGGTATTGTGTAAGTATCACCAGGACAAGACTACTTTGTCGGAAAATCAATTTAAACGGTTATAGTTGGGGTTTTTTTTTTCTAGATACCGGTAGATATCAGCGACAGTGTCCAGGTCATCCCTTAATTAATTATCGGCTACTTTTTGCACCAGCGATCAGCGAGCGCCGCTAACAGTGTACTATGTGACACTAACAGTGCACTACGTCACACTAACAGTGCACTACGTCACACTAATAGTGTTCTACTTAACACTAACAGTGTATTACGTAGCGTTAGTACATCATTCACAACATTGTCAGCCGTCAACACCAACCCCAGCAACAGGTCTGTGGGTTGAAAGTCTGCATTTCTCGTGCTAATGTAACAGTTTTTCAGTTGTTCAGAACCAGGAGAAATAGAGACTGTCAGCGAACGAATAATCCTGTTTCTCTCTCTGTCTATTATTGATGTTGATTGCAGGCAATGTTGTGAATGGTGACCAAAGTGACGTATTACACTCCTAGCGTGACGTAGTAAACTGTTACGGCGCTTGTTGATCGCACGTGCAAATTGAGTAGTTTGCTAGCGAATGATTAATAGACGGATAGGTTTTGGAAACTTAAATTACAGGTTAGGTTTATTTCGCCTATATCTACCGATAACTGCAAAAAGCAAACCATTCAGGTTGATCTTTAAAATCGACAAACAAAGTGACGCCCTCCTCTTTGTTTCGTGTTTGAGTATCATGGGTAATTGTGGTGCCCCATGCAGATATCTATGGTAGTGGTTGAAAACCCCCATAGAAATTTAATACAATGATTGGTCGAGGACCAAAATAGTCACACGCGAACAACTTTAAATGCCGAGATCACACTGTACGCCATTAATTAAGTCATTTAGTGTAAAGACCTTATCACCACATCAAGACCGCTGAAATACAGCCGTCGTCTTCCATTCTGTTTTCCTTTAAAATTATAATATAGGATGTTTTGCTGGAAACAAGCCTAGAACACATTTACTATAACTGTGAAGTTATTTAGACTGTAGAAAAGTATGTTTTGTCAAAAACATCGCGTATCATAAAGAAAGAACTAACAAAGAATAATAGACAAATAAACAAATAGAAGCACCACGTTTTAAATCCATAGCCATTACATTGCCTCTTGTCTCTGACCGGCCCGCCCGCTGGCCCGCCCGCCTGTATATATACTATATATACAGTATTTGGTAAAACTGAGTTAACTATATTAGTCCGGCCATCTAGAACCATCCCAGTTTTTCATACGGCCCCTTGGGGAAATTAATTGCCCACCCCTTGGTTAGACAGACAAATTGCTGAACGATTCGAAGCATATGGTTAATAAAGAGAATGCTACACAATAATAGAGGGTTTCGATGTTGTTTTTTCATGTACCCAACCAAAGATCTTGAAAGAAGTACTTGGTCCAGTTTTTTTTTCAAAATTAAAAGGAGGGCATTGAAAACAAAATAAACCTCCTGAGATCAGATATATTGTACTTGTAGTAGACGTTGTACATATGTTAGAGCGCGCGCACACACACACACACACAGAAAGTACCTAGCCTTTTCACAGTTGAAAACATTCAATACAACATCATGAGTGTAAACTGTTTTTACACAGATTGCAGCTTCCCTTGCTTCTATCAGCTGTCGCTAAAAATCCATCTTGTAACGGCCAATTGGTATTTTTCTTGTGCATTGATTTTTTTTCTTCTTTGCATAAAAGTAGCGAAAAACAGCTTTCACTTATCGCCTCAAATCCGTTTTTCAGAGTGTAAGTGGTTATTGTGAAATTCGAAACTCAGTCTCTATGATTTTCTCACAGTTTATTTTCTTAACTTTAAATCTGTCGTCTACTTCTATACAAATACCAAATGTATAATTTATTGTAAAACGTATTTAAATAGTTTGATATCATCATTTTATATTTTACTTTAAATCTAATGAGATGATAAAACATGCATTGGGCCTGATTGAAAACGTTTTTTAAGGCTTAAAGAACAACAATAACAAAATGTATCACGTAATTTTTATGCCTGTTCCTTTAAGAAAATCATGTCACTAAGGTAAAAGTAACATAATAAATACATTCCTATTATAACTATAAAAAAAACCAGCAGCATCGTACGCAAAACCAATCAAAAGTTAAAATAGAAAGACACATTAGATACAGTATTACCATTTTTTTAAAATTTATGAAGGCTAAGAGACACACGTGATGTTTTCTAAATACTAGAATAATACACTTGACATCTTGCTGTTGGATGGTGCGGTGTTAAAACAATGGTTAACTGACCTGTTGAGTCCCAGCATCCTGCAGGCCACCTCTACTTCGTTCTGTCCAAATCCTTCCTCACACACTGTAGTCCATTCTCCGTTGACCGATATTTCTAGACGTCCTGCATTAGACGTGCCGCCATACAACCGGGCTGTCATTGGTGTGGCTGTCACAACACAGACGTGGTTATCTTGTTAAATCGTGTTTTTTTTTTTTTTGTGTTGTCTTTGCGATTGACTGCATAACACGTAACGTGCAAATGTTATTCTACTCCTAGTTTTGTTTGAATGAAGGGTGTGGAAGTTGTCGCGTGTCGCATGCTGGCTCAGCCCGAGTTTTAGTCCTAGAGGGGAGGAGGTGGCTGCTGCGTCACTAAAGTCTGACGAAATTTTGTTTTGTGACGTATTTCGGCGGGGGGGGGGGAAGGAAAAAAAAGGATAGAGAAAGGGAGCGGCCACCATGGACAAAGGTTTGGCGGGAAGAAAAATTCCGTTGCAAGAACTGTGAACCTCTTGAACTGTGAGTACGTTTATGTAACATCCATCTGTGAGGCTTCTGTTTGGGAATATTTGAATGACGATTATCTGTGTGACTGTGTGAGAATCCGTTGATAGAACGAAGCGACGTTTAGCTGTGAGGCATCTGTTTGAGAACATTCGAGTGATATTTCAGGGAACGAATGTAGAAGGGAGGGAGTAGTGCTTGGTAGGTGTAGGTGTCCCCAACCCCTTGCTTTCTTTTGTGTTTCCTCCCGTATTCCTTTTATTTCATCTTTGTTTGGTTTTTTTTTTTTGTTTTTATTAAACTTGTATTTGTAGCGTTCTGGCGTGTGCGTGTCGTTTGTTCTGCACTGGAGAGCGACTGGATTCGTTGCTACACGCGACAGAAGTGTTTATTATGTGAGTGTACTGCAACTGTCAATCGCGTAATGGCTTAGTAAGAGTACAGGGTAGTTAGTTGTGTAAAGCAAGCAACGACTAGAAAGACCACTCGAGCAGTAAGGACTGCGTTGGTCATGGATGTCGGGCCTGATTACTTTTTCAATCTTGTTACCGCCTAAAGTTCTAAGGTTTAACCGTGTCCATCAAATACTCTTTGTCACCTTTCTCATTCTCATTCATTTTCCAATACATGTACATGGTTTTTACATTGCAGTCCTTGGCAACAACCCACCGGGCACGAAAAGACACCTCGACAGGCAAGGAGTCAAAAGCCTAGAGGAAGTCAACAACGAGCACCGGTAGCAGAGAGACACCAGTGACACCACCCATACTACAAGGCAGTTAAGAAGAGTGGTATGCAGCATCAGACTCAATGAGTGAGGAGGATAAAGAAGATCCGGGAATCCCTAACAAACACGAGTGGGAACGGTCCGGATTTTGCTAACTGTGTAAAAAGCAAGGACGCCTTGCGAAGCACTGTAGAAAAGTAAGTGGGAGGTCACGGGAACAATCGCACCATACAAGAGGTCTTGTCATCCGGCCGATGTCAACCACTACAGGTGGTTGTGCCGACGTCGATGCACCTTAAAGGGATTCTAAAGGCAAAATAAAACTGCTTAGAATAGCGTAAAGAGTATGCAGACTACATTTCTGTAATGAAACAAGGATAATTTGAGAAAAATCGTCTAGAGTAGATACTACCAGAAATTCGTAAATGGAAAATCACAGTATTGGAAACTTGGGGCAAGGTTCCGTTGATTTGGTAGGTGGTATGATTTCTGTCACTCGGTCTAACACACCGTCGATATCACGTCGACATCTCCTTTGCATGCGCTTATACTAAATTGGGATTAAAAGTCTAGGGGGTTAATTAATTGTCGGGGATTAAGTGTCGGGGATGAAGTGTCTGAGGATTAAGTGACTGGGAACCATGACAAATCAATGGGAGAGATGAGCGCACCACGCCGCCATCATTGTGGTCAAAACTGGACAACAGTGCGCTTGAGGAATTCAAGGCGCAGATGGCAGCACTCACTGAGTGGCTCATGTTGTGGATACGATTCCTACAGCTGTATGGCCCACCAATACGGCGATTCAACCCTGAAAATCAGTGCGAAGCATGGACCGAGACAAATCCTTATAAACCATCCCCGTAAATTACAGTCCAGCCTCAGGCGGGGGGATGGGAAAGGTTAGTCTCTAGATTGAAGACAACCTATATATACAGTAAAGTGTATTTCAATCTTTTATCAGGATGCCCTTCATGTAGGCAGTAATAATAAGTGTATTAATTGATGTTATGTGTAACGTTTAAATAATTATAATGTTTCTCTAACAATTTGCTGAGTAATTAAAACAAAATGAAAATTTGTGCGGGATAAGGGTGACTGTGTAAAGTTTATTAATTGTTGGTGCTTCTAACGAAGAAAAAACTATATTTCTGTCGTGAACAGCAATAGAGACTATATATTATTGTATTGTATACTGTTAACAACATTCTCCTTTACCAAATTTTGTAAAAGTAAGATATAACAACCTTTTGTGTCATATTTAAATTCTCTTCTTTAGATGAAACTAAAACAGAAACGTGAATCTGCTTTGCTTACCTTTTATTGACTGTTTTTTTCTTTGAATAATAATAATAATAGTAAAACAACGCGTATTACACACCGTAGAACTCACTTGATTTCTAAACTTATTCGTACAAACAATAATTAGAAAGTAATAAAACAATTATTAACAACACAGTGATTTAATTTTTAACAACAACAACAACAACAAAATACTGTAGTAACTATAAACGTTTAAGTTTTACTGGTCTACATACTGATATTGCACATGACGCCGACATCCTGCCAGTGTTCACAGTAGAGCCTGTAGAGCCCCGAGTGTTCACACTGCGCCAGGCTGGTTTCGTCCCCCACACACCGCAGGTGACTGAACAGAATAGGACCAGAGCCTGATCCGTACTTGGCTGACCCTATGGCTACTGCTGTTGTGCTGTCCGACATCAGAAACAAGAACAAGACAATAAACATTGAAATTACACAGACTTTAAAACCCTAATAAAAATTAACGTGTGTAAATAACATGCACACACACACTCATGCCCGCACATGCAAACAGGCAATTCACGAAGGAGCTGATCTTCATGGAAGCCCAGTTTGTTTATTTAAAGAAAAAAATGTTCAAAACATACTAGTCAGCTAAAACAGTAGTGCATAAAATAAAAAATATAGGACTACAGTGGTACAATGCTTGTTTTTAGAACACACGATACTGATTAAAAGTGACAGACATGCGATGCAACTATGCCAACAAATAATATCCATCTGTGTCTTCTATAACTCTTTGGATAGCTTGTGGAACACCAAAGTTTTCAGGTTCCAAGGGAAGTAAAGTTCCAAAGTTTTAAACTCAAAGGGACCGACAAAATGTCACCAGCAGGAGCAGAGCCTGCAACTTAATTTGACTAAATAAGGACAACCCTGTGTCCAAAAGAATTGACAGTTTATAAGCTTAATTCGATTGGGTGGGTCGTGCTGCATGGTTGTTCTTATTTGGTGAAGTGATTTGCATTGGTATTTGCAAAAAAATTGATTCAGAAAAAATCAGAAATTTGTTGAGAGTGTATTATGAAGTCTTGTGTAAATGGTTTAGTGAGACCTTAATTCTTAAGCAATAATTAACATTTTCTGACTGAAGGTTACATACGTAATTTAAGCACCAAAAATGCCTGTAATTAAAAGTAACACACGAATTACAGGTTTTATCCAGGAGAGTGTTTTGCAATCTTCCTTTAACCCCTTTTTGCCTAGGTTGCATGAGTTAATACTGATTCCATGCGTCCCGTTCACCAAACTTATTGTAATTGCAAGGCCTGCCACACTTATTAACCCTTTTTTTCTGGCTCTGACACCGCTCGTGTCCATTTACAAACTACATTTGGAGTACATCACATGTAAAAACCCTGTTAAGAAATCTACTACACTACGGAGGAATCTCTCCTTTGTAATTCGAAGCCAATGGCTATAGTAATGTAACAGCGGTGTAGGAACCAAAGGAACAGCCACCCATCATAAATGATTTTTAATAAAAAATTTATTGATCATAATAAATGTGTCCACTTTGTTGCATGCACCGAGTTAATTACGCAGCCATTTAGTTTTGCTATGCTGTGTAACAGATACAAAAAGGTATGAAATTTAAAAACGGAGTCAAGATATAAATATAATATTAATCATTTAACCTCGGAATTGTTTCCCCTAAATTAAAAACAAACTTGATTGAGTGCGTCTAGTTGGCATTAAGCTGCGGTGGAATCCTAAATGAAAGATTACACTTATAGAAGCAATCGCACTAAAGTTAAAACTAGAACACTAACTAATGCAGGTCGCTGTAGGTTTAGAAAGTTTTCTTAGCAGCTGTCATTAAAGAGATAAACAATAGTGTGTTGCCATAACATGTTGTTATATAGATGATATCGAGCTAGACCTGGAGACTTCTTTAAGTGCACTTCTCTTCTACCCCCTGGTCTACAGTCTAGTCACGTTCTACTGTCACCGTTACTTTTCAAAGAAATAAAAAAACAACTTACTGCTTCTTGAGCAAGGATATTTTTCTCGAAGGCATAAATTATCTTTAAAAAAATTGTACTCTCATTTAGTCGCAAATTCATCAAAAGGATACTTCTCTTATTAAACAAACGTTCTTTGGAGAGAAATGAGACAATAGCTTTAAAATCGTAATCGGTAGCACGACCTACCTGTTAAATCCCAGCATCCTGCAGGCTACCAAGGCCTCTTCCAGTCCAAATCCATCGTTACACACTGTGCCCCAAGTTCCATCGTACAATATCTCTAGACGTCCTGCGTCTGCTGTGCCACCAACTACACGAGCTGACATCTGCTGAGCTGAAATTGAATGAGTTAATAACACAGTGAATTAATACATTCAGCTATGGTATTTATTATTATAAAGAGGAGATTTGAATTGAAATAAGAGTTTCTGATTTCACGCAGTGGCGAACATTTAATTCACTGCGTTTATGCGAGCATGGGTAATAGTAAACTATGTTATCAAGTGGCTGACTGTTTAGTACTAGTATAATTCCTACCTTACTAGCTTATTGTTTATTACTAGTATAGTTTTATATATATATAAATGAGAGTGATGTCCCTTCGCCTAACGGACTGGAGGGGACCAGCTCTCTGTCGTTTTGTCTCCTCTGTGGATCTGCATCGATGTTTGGTTTCTCTACTCATCTGTGATGTTTATTGCGTCGTTCGTTTCTGCTGTGGATTTTTCTTCAGAGCTTGTGCTGCATGTTGTTACACATTGTGCTACATTGTGGCGTGGGTCGTCGTTGTTTCATGACTGACCTTTCCTAATCCCACAATGTCCTATCGGTATATTAATGGTTATGTATTCGTTAACAAACAGCCTCATCAGATGCCGCGACAAGTGTCTAATAGTAATTAACAGACTCTCAGAATGCTCGCATGCCTTTTTAATTTTGAAGACAATTTGCACGTGCATTATAAGCGCAGCTCAATGTAACTTGCAACTTTTCATGTCAGCGAAAAACATAGTGGCCTCAGAGCAGGAGACTGTAAAGTTTGCCCCACATGACAATTTAACATGCTCATCAATGCTAGGCTTTCAAACGCTCAGTCTGTATCACCACATCAGTCAACGAAGCGTGTAGAGTTTTATATTCGTGACAAGTGATATTGGAAAATAATGAATACTTTCATCAGGTTTGGTACCAACAACAGGTACATCAGGTAGTGACGACCCTGTACCTCATAATGCTCGTTGACTCTGGTGATGAAGACTTACAATGATGGTGTGTCTGTGACTGACAAGACACTGGACGTCGACCGCAGCGCCGCAACTTTACATACAGCGACGTGGATGAAAACCACAGCGATGTAAACAACTTTATTTGCCATAAAGTGTAATAGCTAAATTGTTAAAGTATCTGTGGTTTTTCGATGTGACAACTAGTTCACCAACTATCTGTGCTTCCTAAGGATACCCGTGTTACTGGAATAAATTATTCAAGGTATCAGCGCCCAGTAAAAGATGAATGCCAATAAAGGTCAATGACAAACACATTTCTCTTGAAAATCTCAGCAATCTATACTGACCTCCTCTTTACATTAAGATGCGTCTGATAAAGAATTTTGTGAAGACTTTGAAACACGTTTGCAACATCTATTTCAGAATGTTTTAAATTAGTCAATGCAATAAAAAGAAAAGAGATTTTATAGGTCAACAATCAAAAATTTCCTAAAGATAACTTGTTTTAAAATGAAGGTAACTCAAAGCTGGGAGCATGGATTTTTTTTTCAGAGCATTAGTCACCAAGGTTCTTGAATAAAAAAAAAAATCTGATAATTAAAAGGATTTAATGGCAAAAATGCTGAGTACGAAAGGTAGGAGCTCTAAATTTACTGAAAATTTAATTTCTTCAATCACATCTAGATTGGTTGTCCCCTAACAAAAGTGATGTCAGTAATGAACAAGCAAAACGCTTCTATCAAGACATTAGTCATTGAATATAATAACAATGGGAAGGGCAGTCCGAATACGATGATCGACTTTTGTTGGTTCTTACAAAGGGGAAGTAATAAGTCTTACACGAGAAAGTTAAGATCCCAAGGTCATTACCACCAACAACAGTCGAAAAGTAATGTAATGGCATGTCCAAACCGTTAATAGTCTAAAGAAAAAGAAATAGTCCGTAGCGTAAAAGTGAAACCAGCAAACTATTATTTGTTATCATCAAAAAACATCAGAATGTTATAATTATGTAGAAACATAACAATAACTTAATATACTTTTTCTAATATACTTTTTGTATGTTGTTCCACAGAATAATAATAATACTAATATTGTTATTACTACTAATGATAATAAAAATAAAATAATAATAATGGTAAATATACTTATAATGATAATGACGAAGATAATGATGATAATACTGACGACAATAATGACGACAATAATAATGTGACAATCATAATGATAATAATAATATGTTATTTGTCTTAAACTCCCTGGAACGAACTTGATTTGTAAACTTTTTTATCAAAGAACAGTTCTTGTAAGCTAATAGAGCAGTTCTTAGCAACACCATACTCAACAAGTTAAATCAAATGATGGAGTAGCTGTAAATATCACTGGTCTGCTTACTAATGCACGCGACGCCGACATCCTGCCTGTGTTCACAGTTGTGTCTGTACAGCCCCGAGTATTGACACTGCGCCAGGCTGGTTTCGTTCCCCACACACTGCAGGCCACTGAACAGAATAGGACCAGAGCCTGCTCCGTACTTGGCTGTCCCCACGGCTGCTGCTGTTGTGCTGTCCGACATCAGAAACGAACAGGAGAAGATATAAACATTGAAAATATACATACTGTTTACACGGAATACAGACTACAGTTTGTATAAACATATATACAAGCTCGCGCGGACACACACGGAGCACTTGCCATAGAGCAACTCTCAGTTTATATCATGTGAATGCTGCTGGCAATGTTGGTGTAGTTGCAGCCTTAGACTTTTCTCCTCTTGTTAAACATAGTTTTCATTCTCAATTCCATCGCGGTCTGCACTTCCTTTCGTCTATATCTCTCCAACCTCCCCATACTGTTCTTCTAGATTGGCAGGTTGGATGTGGTTTTAGCACCGCGTCTGTAGCATCCTTCATATATATCAGCTATTCTCGATTTGTTTCTACTGGTTATTCAATACACAACTTCGTTATCTTATTTACTGGGGACATTTTGAAAACTTTTTGTGTGAAAGCCTTTTACTTTTTTTTTAAGACTTAGCGTCGCAGTTTCTTTAACTTGCAAGTCTTCACTACCTTAATTTTTGTAAATCTTGATCTTCCACGTCAGCGACATGAATTATGCGATAAGTAGGCAATAAATCAAAACAATATTTATTACATTAGAACATAGAGTTTGGAAAATGACTGCATACTTTCAGAAATGAAGTACAGGACTTCAAGACATGCAGTTAAACATACCCGGACATTAACCTGAACTTTGCTGGGTAAGTACATACAAAACCTTTAACTTGCAGGTAAGTGTGATGCATTTTACTAACCATCTAACTGCTGTTCACGACAAATATTAGAAACATTACAAAGCCATTCTCTGTAACACAGTCTTTTCTTTCCTCTGTCAAATCGTCGAGAATAATTTACACTGTAAACTATCTAGGTAATACAGCGAATTAAGACTTCTTCTCTTCTTTCATGATTGTTAAACCTCACCCGATGTTTCAGTGAACCATAAAACACTTCACCTATATAACAGTATGTCCATTAGTAACAAGAATGCAGACGAACCCCAACTAAGAGCCATTTCACGTGTCCCAAAGAGTGATCTTCAAAAATTTGATTGTCCAGAAAAGCAGAAGCAAATTTGACTTCCATTTACAACCAAAGTATCGCAATTGTCGTGAAAATGTTCAGAACCGACAAAAAAGACTGTGTAAATGGTTTGTTTTACTTATAAACGAGGCACGAACTGCCACTGATTGAAAAAGTCTGTTCCCATTACATGCAATAGTGAACCTTAAATACTTTTACACCTAACACGCTCTAAATTATCAGGCTGAGTTTTTTTTATTTCATGTTTGATGATGAGCCATTTGATTAAACGTGTAAATGAAGCAAAAATCACTGTTATTTAAATTGAGTTAATTACGTTATACTACACATACCTGTTTAATCCTAACATTCTGCAGGCTACCAAAGCTTCTTCCTGTCCAAAACTGTCATCACATACTGTGTTCCAAGTTCCATCGTGAAAGATTTCCAGACGTCCCGCCTCCGCTGTGCCATTGACCACACGAGCTGTGAACTCTTGAGCTAAAATTGAAAATACAAATATGTTACATTAATAAATTAACTATATCTTTGTCGTAAATAAAGAGTGAGAACGCTTTGAAAAAGTGTTATGTTGTATGATTATCAGATGGTTACATATCTCTTTCTCTTTTCGTAAGCTGGTCTAGTAACATTGTGCTCTCCTCCTGTGTGTACAGATGTTTTATTGTTATCAAAGGTATAAAAAACATGTCTACTTGATACAGCTTTGCACTTGTCTTTTCGTGACAACGAGCATCATGAACATTGTCGTTGTCACGGATAACTCAAAAACTCATTATTAAGTTGGATTTAGTATTTATTACTGTAAAACAGCTCATTACCTATTTGAAGCTACCCGCACTAAGAAGCATGCTATGAAACTATAAGTATTTATCTACTCATTACTTTTTGTGAAAAAATGAAGAGGAATGAAAGTCGAGGAAAGAAAAATAAACGAATACCACTGTATGAAATATAAAGTCGAAAAAGAAAGAATAAGAAATCTCAATGTTCCAGAAAAAAACATAACCTTAATTTAAATATCTGCAGCGAAGTAAGGATGGAAAAAACCTCATAGAATAGAAACTATCGGTACCATGCAAAAAGAAATAACTATTTAATTCTCATCAGTGGGAGAGAAAGATCGTGTAAGTACTACTTGTTTACAGGTCGTGCAGGTAAAGACTTCTGACAATAAAGGGATCATTTGGCCACAAAAGCAATAGTAACATGTTATACTAATTTATAGCTCTGAAAATCGTAATGTATTTTGCTGATAAGGATACACACAGATGTTTTGTCTGAGAAGACAAGATCGTAGACGGCAGTGTGCAGTTTCTTTTGTCGGTCAGTCAGACAGTCAGTCGTCCATTGGCCAGCAACTGTCGGAAGGGGGAGTCCATGGATAGAGTCTGCAGTGACATACTCAACCAGAGTCCGCCACCGATGTCGATCGGCTGAAACCCGCTCTAGGTGACCCCATGTCCAGCCCTTTCCTTTCATCTCCCTTTCCACTGTTCTTCTCCAAGTTTCCTTTGGGCGGCCTCGTTTTCATCGGCCGTCTGGAGTCCATCATAGGGCGACTGTGGAGAGGTCTGCTGTCTGCTGGCGGAGCACATGTCCAATCCATCGCCAACGCCTTCGTTGAACCTGCGTGGTGATGGACTCGGTTTCAGTTCTTTGGTGCAGTTCTTCGTTGGTGATGGTATTTGGCCAAAAGATGTTAAGTATGCGCCTGAGGCATCTGTTTTGGAAGACGTCAAGCTTGTTACTGATGGTTTAGGTCATCTTCCATGATTCTGATACGTAAAGGAGGGTGCTGATCACAGTTGACTGGAAGATTCTCAGCTTGATCTTCTGGCTGATGTTTTTTGCCTCCCATGTGCTCCTGAGTGAGGCGAAGGCCTGGCTGGCTTTCGCCAGTCGGGCTCGAATCTCCACCTCCGTATTCCCGGTGTTTGACATTTTCGATCCAAGGTAGGAAAAACTGTCAACTTCCTCAATCTCTTCTCCATTTAGTTTGATATTGTCTTGGACTCTGGCGTTCACTCTCATACTGTTAGTTTTTGTGTGTGTGTGTGCTGACCTTCAAGCCAAGGTTTCCAGCTGATTCTGAGAAGGCATTGGTTTTTTTCTGGCGTTTTTTTTTTTGATGGCGTAAGGACATTAGGGCAATGTCATCAGCAAAGTCCAAGTCTTCCAGCGTTGTTGTTGCTGTCATAATCATGGTCCATCTGGTCCCTCTCTTTACACTGTCGGTGGAAGTCTTCATTCTCCGGTCACAGACAACCTGGGATTTGAAATCGCTGTACAACATTGCAATGACCTGAACAAGTTTTGCAGGGACTCCGTAATGCCTTATGATCTTCCATAAGGACTCTCGGTGAATGCTGTCAAAAGCCTTCTCCAGGTCGATGAAATTGATGTACAGCGGTGTGTTCCAATTGTTGCTCTGCTCCAAAATCTGTTGCAGAAAGAAGATGTCCTCGGAGCAGGATCGCCCAGGACGAAATCCTGCTTCTTGTGGTCGGAGGTCTTTCTCAAGAGTTGTCGTCAGTTTTGACAAAACAATCTTGCTGAAAACCTTGCTGGTGAGGGAAAGAAGTGTTATGCCTCTGCAATTATTGCAGTCTCCAAGATCTCCTTTCTCGGGTAATTTGAAGATGACCCCTGTGAGGTAGGGTAGGCTTGCCTAGCGAGCACTGTAAGAATAGGGTCCCTGTCATCCAACCAGGCATGTTTTAAGAGAGACTAAGGTGGACACCTCACCTAGAGGTTAATTAGGTTGTGGTAGGGCTAACAACTCTACCATGAAAACAATAGATATTACAGAAACCAATACCACCACCAATAGTCGAATAGTAAGGTAATGGCATGTCCAAACTGTTAATAGTCTTAAAGAAACAACTAGTTCGTAAAGTAAAAGTAAAAACAGCAAGCTATTATTTAGATTCAGTAAGGGAAATATATGACTGTTTGAATTAGAATTTTGAATTTATAAACATACTAATGACTTTCTGATATAATTTTGTTCTTAAACAGTATAATGATGATGATAATGATAACAATAATAATAATGATGATGATGATGATGATGATGAAAGATAAAGGATAATGGATAATGGATTAAATGTTCCTTGTCTTAAACACGCTCTAACGTACTTTTTTAGTCGTATTAATCAAAGAACAGTAATTGAAAGCTAATAGAACAAATCTAAGCAACACAGTACTGACATTTTTAACAAGATAAATTAAATGCCGAAATGGCTGCAAATATTTCTGATCTGCTTACTAAAGTTGCACATGACGCTGACATCCTCTGAGTGGTCACAGTAGTGTCTGTAGAGCCCCGGGTGTTGACACTGCGCCAGGCTGGTTTCGTGCCCCACACACTGCAGGTCACTGAACAGAATAGGACCAGAGCCTGATCCGTACTTGCCTGACCCCACAGCTACTGCTGTTGTCCTGTGAGAATTCAGAAACAAATAGCAGACGATATTAAGATTAAAAATAAACATTTTTTTACACTGAATACAGACTAAAGGTTGTAAACACATGTATACAATTTTGCGCGCGGACACACATGGGGCATTAGTCACAGAGCAATCCTCAGTTTATTTCATGTGACCCTTGCTGTTTCTGATGTTGTAGCTGCTGCTTTCGACTTTTCTCCTCTTGTTCAACAATGTCTGTTTTCTTTCTCAATTCTATCGCGGCCTTCATTTCTATTTCGTCTACTTCTCTACAACCTCAGCATACATGGCAGAGTTTTTGCTCCGCACATGTAGCTTGTCTGTATCTGTTTCCACTGGTCACATGCGACATCTTTGTTATTTTATTCGTTGAGGACGCTTTAAAAACTTTTTGTGTGAAAGCTTTTAACTTTTTTAAAGAGTCTGCGTCGAAGTCTCTTTCTAATTTGCAAACCTTGACTTCCTGAAATTTTGTGTTACTTAGAAACGAGGCACAAACTCCCACTGGTTGAAAAAGACTGTTTTTTTCAAAGGCAATAGTGAGCCTTAAATACTTTTAAACTTAACACACTGTAGATTATCAGGCTAAGCTTTTTCGTTTCATGTTTAATGAGCCATTAAAACAAACTTGTAAAAGATACAAAAATAACTGTTAATTAAATTGTGTGATTTTTTTTGTAAGACTAGACCTACCTGTTGAATCCTAACATTCTGCAGGCTACCAAAGCTTCTTTCTGTCCAAAACCGTCATCACACACTGTGTTCCAAGCTCCATTGTAAAAGATTTCCAGACGTCCTGCGTCTGCTGTGCCACCGACCACACGAGCTCTTAACTCTTGAGCTAAAATAGAAAATAAAATATGTTAATTAATAAATTAACTATCAATTAACAGTCGGCCTTCTATTGGCCAAAAGCTGTCGAAAAGGGGAGCACATGGATAGAATCAGCAGATTACATGGTTACACCTTATTGTCTATATTGTAGCGGGTGGTTTACAAGACGAGCTCAGTCTTGACGTTTGTAAACTATTTCTGTGGCCATCGAGGCGTTTACGGTTTCCAAGATGCTTTAAGAGATTTTCAGCAGGAATTCTGCCAGGTCACATGAAGAAAGAAGACCAGCTTATACTGTTTCTTGACTGTTCAAAGTGGAGGTTCCTGGTGTCCTACGATAGTGACAGTCGTCCGTCGTATAAAGTAGCTGGTTCTATGTTCTATGTTCTCGGTATGAGATCCGGAGAGGCTTCCCTATGTAATAGCTGTCCAATGCTTCGATTCTTAAAGAAGAGACAGATTATTACAACTTGCTTGTGATATTCAATCTTATCAAACCAAACCATTGCCAAACCAAACATAGCATACCCATTACTACAATTCTGCCTAACTCTTATTCATATATATTAACTATTTGTCAGTTTGTTGGTGCGACCTTACAGTTGTTTGTTAGTGCCTGCTAACAGATTTTGTCGTCTGCAGAGCGTAGGCTGAAAATCAGCTTTCAACAAATGGAAATAAAAGTGTGATTGTCGTCTAGACCTTTAATCACCAGTGATAAGGGGCGTTGTTTACGTGCACCTACTGTGGTGCAAAGGTAAACTTCGTTATTCTGCTAGCAGCTCATCTCTGGTAGTACTGATAGTGTTTGTGTTACATTTAGCATGACTTTGCTTTGGTGGCTGATAAGGCTGATGGTTCTGTAATTCTGGCACTGTTTGCTGTTTCCTGCTTTTATGTGGGAGACAATTTCTTGCTTTTCCAGACAAGAACAATGCAAACCTTTTTAGTTTTTTTCCCGTCTGGCTTCAGAAGCTTAGCTGACTCATTATAAACGTTTGTTGGCTTTCTTTCCATCAGACTTCGTAGAGATCTTTTGACCCCTTGCAAAACGACTAGTAGCTCTGTAGGTTAACTGTTTCTAGTCTACTTGTTTTGAAGGGTGTTAGTGGAAATTAAGTATAAATAGTACAAGAATAGATGTAATTACTAATTATACCTCTACTTGAAAAACGAAATAGAAAATAAACCAAGAACTACAGAGCCATAATAATTATCAGCTACTTTTTCAACGACTTGCTAAGGGTCATACGGAATGGCATGAGCACCGCAGAAAAAAAAGCTACATGACTATAACAGGCTATAGGGCTATAGCAGGCAATATGGCTTTAGACTACCTAAGAGCACAGTTAAGCAAATCTTCAGATGTCACATTCTCATAGGAAAGCGTCTCAAGGTGGACCTCTATCAAAACTTCAATGACTTTAAATAAGCATTTGAGAGACTAGCACGTGGGGCTACGCCAAGTCATGTATGAATTCAGCATCAAAGACAGCCTCGTTCTAGTCATTAAAACGCTGAATAATATCTCATCGAGTACATTGCTGCTAAACAACCAAATAGGAACTTACTTTCGCACCACAAGAAGCGTACTTCAAGTATGTCCTTTATCGCTGATGCTGCTTAATATCTGATTTGGAGAACATCGTGCTCGAAACTCTTAAATATCATCATACTTTCATCTCAATAAATGGAAGACCGATCTGCATCAGTCCACTTTTTGCACAAGTCAGTGATCTGTTAGCAGGCTCTAACAAAGAATTACAAGACCTAAGCAACAGACTAACAAACATTTCAAACACAAAACGGCAAGTTTTCTGATGTTTAAATGCTTTCGTTAATGTTTTTATGTTTATTTAACTCCATTTATATTGCATTAGAACTGTTCTCATTAAAACAAATACCTATATAACTGTAACTTTCAAATATTAGCGAGTCAACAGGGGCTGGGAACCAATTAAATCTATTTCCTTTATTTCTTATGGAAAAAATTGTTTCGGATAACAAACAATTCTCCAGAACGGATTAAGTTCGTTAACCAAGGTTCCACTGTATAGGAACGCGGTACAGCTCAAATAAATAAGCAGCTTCAAGTACTTGGGAGAAACCC
This sequence comes from Pomacea canaliculata, assembly GCF_003073045.1. Classification (NCBI taxonomy): domain Eukaryota; kingdom Metazoa; phylum Mollusca; class Gastropoda; order Architaenioglossa; family Ampullariidae; genus Pomacea; species Pomacea canaliculata. The sequence continues at coordinate 246,194 of NC_037596.1, forward strand.
TCTTCAAGGACAGCAGCTCCAACCCAGATATCTAATCAGGATGGTAAACAAGCTACAACACTTATAATTAAGCTAGACAGAATTGAGCATAGCCATGAGATAAGGTTTCCTACAAAGTACAAGCTGTACAAATCCCTGGTAGGGATAATTTTGCTGTACAGATGTGACACATGGACACTGCACGCCGAAACGGAAAAGAGACTTCAGTCATTGGCGAACAGGTACACGACGAGACTGCTCCTGATCTCATGCAAAAAACATAGAAACAATTACTTTGTACGAAAAAAGATTGCCACACTCACAGGACACCAGGAAACTAAACTTCAACACAAAAGCGACCTAAGCTGGTCTTCTTTGGTCATGTGACCCGACACGACACGCTGTCGAAGACTTTCCCTCAAGACAGGGTAGCTGATGCCGCGGTGGCCAGAGGAAAAACTGGCTTACAAAGGTCAAAGACTAGACTGGTCGTCCTGTACAGGACCTGCTGATTTTTGTCGACAATAGCAAAGAGAGGGGCCCTGTCAGCTGCCTCGTCTGTCGATGTGCTCCTCCCAACCCTGACCGACCATCGCCCACCCTAAAGACGGCCCATGGGTCACAGAGGTCATTACCACCTCCACTCGGCAGCTTGTCACGCTTGGCTCGTTCAGCCTCATCGCCCACTACCCCGCGGTGGTCTTTTATTGTCATCAAGAAATCTAGACTACCCATAATTTGTAAACTTATGTCTCACGTAAGATGTTTACATGACAATCCATGACTTTTACCTTTTTCAAGTCACAAACATGTTTTTTTCTCAAATTAGTGTTTTAAAGACGAGATATTTTTGTAGTGTCCTGCAATAGAAGTATAATTGTAACATCGAGATATAAACCTAATCAAACATAAATGCATACAAAATGGCCACAATCACTACTTTAGGTTATCAAAGCTACACTGGTAATGATAGGCATTTATTTTAGCAAACCTCGTGGACTTCCATGAGGCTATGAGCGGGGAATAGAGTCCTCGATAAAATAAATCCACATCACCAATATTTCAGGAAACAATCTTTGTGTATGGTTTTAACCTGTCATTGAAGCTTCTATAATATAAATCATACCGATAATGATAATGATAATAATAATGATATTGATAAATGTACAATTTTTAAAGCTCATATTGCCACTCCTTAGGAGCGTGCTCTTCGGCCTAAGAACAAGAACTAAACATAAATGTAATCAAAGGAAATGAACACAGATGGCACATGAATTATAAAAAGTAAACAACATAACTAATGTTAATAAAAACAATTACAGAAAACACAGAGGAACCGAATAACAAGAACAAAAGCTGAAAGAAACAAGATATCGCAAATTATGGGTGTGAACAAGGTTTAGCAATATTGTTAGGAGTAATGTCTACAGAATAGTGGGTAGGTGGCGGATATCGAAAGGCAGACAGCTCTATTGTTTTGCTGCACAATAACTCATAGTCCTGTGGCCATATGTTGTTGTTTTTGTGACGGGAAGAGTAAGGAGACGATTATTAGACGACTAGAGGAGTTTTGTAGCTGAGATGTACACCAGTAGAGAGTTTCATATCCGTGACAAGTTAATAAAGTAGTATGATGACTACTCACCCAGGCTTGGCACAAACAGCAGGTACATGAGGTAAGTAGTGACCACCCTGTACCTCATGATGCTCGTTGACTCTGGTGATGAAGACTTACAATGATGGTGTGTCTGTGACTGACAAGACACTGGACGTCGACCGCAGCGTAGACATACAGCGACCAGGATGTGAAGGTCCGCGAGCAGCGATTGGCTGACATGTCTCGTGTCAGGCTGTGATTGGTCGGCTCTGTTTTATCTTTTTTTTATGTCTCTCTCTCTCTCCGCCAGAGGATGTGCGTTTGTCTCTGTAGTGCAGTAAGAGTCGTGCGGTGACTGAGCCCTAGACAAGAAAGATTCCTACTAAATTTTGTGAGAATCAGACAAGCATACTCTTAAGAAATAGTTCTTGACAAGAAAAAAAGACTTTTAAAAATCTTTTTTTTGTGTCGTAGGAATTATTTACTTCATACATATGACTGCTTTTTTTTTTGCTCAGAGGTATGCTATATGGAGTGTCATAGGGGATGTTAGATTTGTCATGACCATTTGTCCTGTTTTCGAGAAACAGCGTTGGAGCACGGACTTTGGTTGCAGGTGATAAGACAAGCGAGAGGAAAGTAGATGATAGTTGCGCAGAGAAGCTCAAGCTCACCTCTGATGATCGCCACACTCCGACACAGCGTCTCCTCGATGTCCTGTCGGTCGCGCGCCTTCTGTCGGGTAGGTCATGCCCAGCATCCCGGGTACACCCACTACGTCATGTCAGCCACGTCCTACGCTCCCACTACGCGTCAGCTTACTCGAGATCATTTGATGCCTAATGGTTTATGTTTCTCGAATCCACTAGAAATTATTTCTTTTTTTAATTTGACAAACCACTATAATGTATTTTGTAATCAGCTTCACAAATGGCCATCTGACAATCAGATGCAATAAAGTGGACGAATTTTTCATTTTACGACTACGTTTAGTTATCTCCTACATCAGCAGGAAACAAACGATCTTTTTTGTTGTAATAATTCTAGCTAAAATTACTAAACTTGTTTTGTTCTGTGTTCTTTCTTATTTACATTTTAAAAATGAATATATAAAGGACTGATATCTTTATTTGCCATGTTGCTCAGAGTTGAGTGGTCTTGGGTTTAGGCATGGCTTCCAGATGGTCTTGTCTACAATCGTTCAGGTTTTTGTTGTCTGAGGATGTGACGAATGTCACGACAATAATATGTTAGTGCGTCGTACATTTTTTTTCTTTCACTTCAATTTATTTTGTGTTCTAAATTACAAATCTTCCAGGACCTTTACGACTTTACCGTGCAAAAATCAAATAATAACGAAATTGTTCTACAGTTTTTGATCGTTTTTGATCGTTCTCGCCAAAAACTAACCCCGTGTCTTCACAAGTTGTCTCACCACATTTATAGCCGAGACATTGCGAGAAGACTAGATAGAATGAAGTCCCTTCGCCCAACTGGCTGGAGGGGACCAGCTCTGACGTTTTTTGTATCTTCTGTGGATCTACGATGAGTTTTGGTTTCTCCCATTCATCTGTAATGTTTGTTGCACCGTTCGCATCTGTTGTGGATTGTTATTCTGTGCTTGTGCTGCTTCATTACTTACAATAGACATCTTCGTCCACTAACGGCTTCCGTCTCATGTTCTTTCATCTTGCTTTGGATTTTTGACTGTAGTGGATTTTGTGCCTTTTTTAATTGACACTTTTAGTTGTTCTAGCAATATGGACCAGTGTGGACCATGCCGTTTTCCATTTTTGATTTACGAACCACGTACGTTGCTGCATGATGGGTCGATTCGATTCTGGATATCTGCGCTTCCGCGATGTCGTCTGGAGATGAGATGCGTATGTATGTGTGTATGTATGTATGTATGTATGTATGTATGTATGTATGTATGTATGTATGTATGTATGTATGTATGTATGTATGTATGTATGTATGTATGTATGTATGTATGTATGTATGTATCTTCTTCCCGGCATGTCACTGACTACTGTCTCCGTTTCTTCAACGCCAGGACTGTGCTCTGCTCTAAACTGTGTTGCCTTGAAACTTATTAACATCTTATCTGAACTTCAGGCCGTTGAGAGCCGGCATAGGCCCTGGGGCAGAGGACTTGGTAAAACAAGTAGTTGGTCTATTTCATAGATTACAGAGTGATAAGAAGTTAAAGACAAACACAAGTTATGTCAGACAAATCAGTAATAAAGCATTGTGTTTGTTCCGAATATCAAATGTCTGATTCTCCACCAGCGAGTCAGCCTTCAGACATCCCTTCGCCACCACTGGCATAAAACAAGGCGAAGGTCACTATCAACATGAATGAGTTATCGTCATCAGAAGTGGTCATCTTGAAGTTTGGTAGTGTGGCCTGTGTCGATCAGCTATGTACAGGTCACAAAGATACAACCACAGTGCAAGTAGCTCAGCACTCGCCAACAGGACTGAAGTCTGACAAATCAGCGTTCTTTGTGAAATTTGGAGATGCTGGTCAAACGGAAGCTGCTGTACTTGTCATGACACGACTAATGTTGGTGGTGCTGGCACAGCAGGGCCAAGCACCCGATGATCTTACCCTTCATTTTTCTTACAATGCCCCTGAGAACACCCCGAATGGCACGATCCTTTTTAACTTCACGGCCAGATATACTGACCATCGTCGATATGTTACTATGACATCTGCTTCCCAGCAATACGTTACAGTCGAGCTAGTCACAAGGTCCGACGGTGTGTGGAATATCAGACTAGACACCAAACTGGACAGAGAGAAACAGGATCATATATGGCTGAATTTCGACATTCAAGGTGGTGTTGTTCTTCAAGTCAGCACCACGTTGTATGTCAATGATGTCAATGACAGCCCTTCCAAGTTTGAGAAACTTTTCTATGCTGCTGATGTTAACGAGAGAACGCGTGTGGGAACAACTGTCTTCGCTAACATCAAAACAACAGACCCGGACGAGGGCATAGGCCACACAGTTTCATACAACATGACTTGTTTGACATTATTTTTTTTTTTACTGCGCAAAGAGCATTCGTATGAATGGACACCAGCGCGTTATAAATGATCATGATCATCATCATCATCAAGACAAGCAGCAAGACTAATGGCAGTCATCGCAGTTTGTGAATTGTCTTATTTGCTCAGACTTCTCCCTCTCAAGTGTAACATTGCTTCGAGTCCTGTCGCGCTAAAATAATTGTCGACAGCAACAGCAAGAGCAATAACAACAAAGCTATGAATAATAACATCTCTTTTAAGATAATTGATTGAGTCAGTTCATTTTTTAAGCTTAACAGGGTCAACCAATTACAAACTGTTCATCTTTAGGTAAGTAAATACTACGTTATATTGCAGACCTCCTACAGATACAGGCAGACAGAAATACACTGATTTAAAGAAAACACTAACCTGCGGAAGGCATCTTCTTTTTATCCACAGAAGTTTCGTTTGTGTAGCTTTAAACAATATGAAACAAAACTAAGATTTGTTTGATAATCTGAAATTACAATGTTAATTAAAAAAACATGGATGATAAAGAGTAGTGTCTCACAAGTTTCTTCGATTCATATCACATAAATTACACTTGTTTTCAATAAATTTCTTGTTGTTGAAGTTCCCTTCTATGATCTTAGGACAGAATAAGTTAATAAATAATAAGTTTTTATTCCTGATTTTTTTACAATATGCTCAAACAAATATCACCCTGTCTCATCATCTCTCTCTCTCTTTTCATTCACACCCACACACAGACGCATACACATGATATACTTTCTCTGTACCAGCTATATGATACTTGTGTAAAAACACTGAGCAAGTCCTCAAGAAGATAGAGAGAGTGGGGGGGGGAATGAGAGAGATAGGCCTGTTCCACATTAGATGCCTACATTTGAAAAGCAGAAAAAAGTATGGGGAAAATATGTGAAAACAAACAGTTTGATAAATAACAAAGGTAAGCTTCAAACTGGAAACAATTTATGAAATATCCCATACGGTGCAATATCACTCTGATCATTTTGTCATTAATATCATATTAATCCTTATCACAATTAAACATTATACACCCAGTTAAATAGTAAAGTTGTTCTTAAAGTATTGGATTCATTGGAACGGTAGAGCCTACACTTTCCTTAAGATACGTATTCTCCATTGTATGGTTTTGAGATCAGATCACAATTCATCTGCCATACAGTCCCACACACTAACTGCAGAGTTGATTGTCAGCATAACATAAGTACTACTCTATGTTTTCTCTGGCAGTACTATCTATGATACAGATGAACAAAACTTGAACACTACCCGCTTCAACTCTGAGACTATAGAACTGTGCATCACTCCAGTCTCTATGTCACATGACTTATTTCATCTAACCCTATACAGAATAAATAAACAACGTACTGCCATCAACCAAGATTTAGTTTTAACTTCAATTTCTGCTTGTAACTTTATCGTTGGCTATTCCTACTTATTCATGTTAAAGAAAAGTTTATTTTTTGGGGATTTTTTAAAAATAAAGTTCATGGACTTCTTTCGTTCAATAAAGGAATAGTTTGTCTCATTACAACACAAAATAAGTCAAGCTCTCTGCATTTGTAGTATAAAGATATTTTTATGTCTCTCTCTATATAAATATATACTAACAGGTTATGATTTGTTTTAGTCTTTCGGTTTGAATAAACATATTCTAAAGACAATGACAGTTTCAAACGATGATAGAAATGGCGAAGTTTCAGTCCTCCTTATCGTGTTTGCCAGATGGCGAGACAGGTGGAAGTGGACGTCGATGGACCAGAAATAAAGTAAAGGGTGTGTACCAGTGTCTGCCCATACATGGCATGAAATGGCTCTTGAGTTCTGAGAAGACTGCGCAAATGGATGGAGATGTCTGTGATCTTGATAAAAGCCTCACACTCAGGGCTGAAGGCAACTTCCATCGACACTTGCAAAAGAAAGTCAAGCCGGATGCGTCTGTAATGATGTTGATATCTTCGCTTCCTAAAACAAGGGAACTTGGATGTAGCATAGAAAGTCTGATTTCTTCAACTCCAAAGTCAAGTGGAGCCATGGTATGCTCTTTTTCTTTAGTTTATATGCTTAGAAGAGACTGTCCGGCCGTCCAAATCATAAAAAAAGTAAAATCACTTCAAATTAGGCTTCTCAGGTCCTGTCCATGACAACTCTACAGCACTGTGTTGTTGTAGGAAAATTAACAACAACAACAACAACAACAACAACAACAAATGTGATTTACATATACAGAATCACGCTCTCAAAAGCAGATGTACTATGCGTTTGAGAAAATCGGAGACATTGTGAGAATATCTCCCTACAGCCATTTAGGACTAAGAAGTCATGTTAAAAGACAGTTTTTTTTTTATTATTTAAAAAAAAATTAGTTCATTTTATTATTTTTTTTAGTCAAATCAACTGCTGATTTTTGCTAACGTCCACAATGCAAAGCATGTGAGATTTATATTTAATTATTGTTTGTCAAGCATCAAGAGCGTGTATATTTATTTACGTGTGCATGTATATATATATCTACATGAATGCAAGTGTTTGTGAGAGAGAGAGTGGAGAGGGTTGTGCTTATGTCTTTGTATTTTACAAGAATGATTTGAGAAAGATTGTTGGGTTTTGTTGGATAACTATGTTCTGATGTGTTGTTAAGTCGGCAATTACCGCCCTAGCAACAGTTTTAAACTGTACTATAAATAGTAAGAGGGACTAAGTACTGAAAGTTCTGACTTCGTAATTGTATTTTTTTCCTGTTTTTCTTGGCTCCGTACAAGTGAGCGGATGTAGATAAGCTGAGGATGTAATGAAAATCATGTGTCAGAACTCAGGCCTTATACGGCGCACGATACTGAGAATTGCTATGTGGCTCTTTTACCAGTAAAGTCAGGTTAGTGCTTAACTGACCATAAAGTCTTCAGATATCATCATCAACTACACCACCACCACTGCCCTCATCACTGTCACTACCACCCCCACCATCACCAGTCTACTTTCACTGTACCAGTCTGTGGCTCTGGATGTTGAGCTGTGCCTTCCCAGCAAAATTCGGTGACTGTTCTAGTCATCTTGACAAATGTGTTGAAAGTAGTGTCATTAAAAAAATTAAATTCAACCAAAAGCAAGATTAGTCTTTTTTTTTGTGTTAGGATCCTTGTTGAGTGGCTGTAACAGAGTCAAGGAGAACACAACCTGTAGAAGCCTGTGTCGGGACGACGAGTCCAAAGCAGTTGCCTCACAGTTTCCTTTGTGTCAGCAGCAGCTGTCTGTGATGTAGCTTGTAGTACCTTTATGATCCATTAGCAGCTGTGGCTACTTCGTGAATACACGTTCACAGTGTTTTTCTCCACTTCATGCTCTTTACTCCGAGAATGTGAAGCGGAGAGAATCATTGCAAGCGTTTCATTAACCTCGTACAAGCTAATTTTGTTGAGATTTTAACTCCATTGAAGTAATTTATTGTTGTTTTGTTTTTTTGCATAGTCAGAGGTGTGCGTGAATTAAATTTGTATTTTTCAGTTAACTTTGTGGAGGCAGGAGTTGAAAGTTCATTTTAATTTGATTTGGAATCTTGTAAGTGAGTACAAGTCCTGCTGTAGAGGTTGTATTAAGCTTTCACTGCATCAACTCGATGGCGGCGTAATTGGTTTCCTCTTGAGAGGTCGTTGTGTTTCGGGGCGACACTGAGTGAACTCCAGCTCCGTGTACAACAGACCTTCCTCCGGAACTGTCACAGTCTGTGTCGTACTGGCCCCGGCCTCCTGGTGACAACATGCAATGACTTCATGACAATAGTGAAAAAAAAATGCAAAAGCTTTACACTCTAGATGTTAGAAAGCAACAGTGAAATACATTCGTTTTTTATGGATGATAATGTAAATATATTTTGCACTGTTATTATATGTCGATTGAGTAATGGTTTTTGTAATATAATTTTAATCTTGTCTCTCTTACCCGATCGAGCCTAGCGAATTATCATATGTTCACTCACGTCAACATACATTTGGTTGAACATCAGATAATGAATCCTTTATGCATTTTCAAATTGCTTAGTAATTTAAGACAGAATTAGAGACTGCAAATAACTAATTTAACTTAAAATACACATTTCCTTAGCTGTATAAATCATCATCATCTTCATCTTCATCATTATCATCTATGTTTTCTTTTTTTCATAACACAATAGGAGGCCATATTTTGACCCTTTTAGCTTGTAAACAATCGTTACATTCATTACATACAAGAGCAATGCAGTAACTAAACACGTACACAGCAAATGTCCTGTTTCTTTTTTTTTAAAAGCCTTGTTAGTTGTTAGATTGTAAAAACTCAAGTGATTGCATAGGCCGACGACCACGCATCCTCTGGCCCATGGAGTAGGATGTCCAATACCTGAATTTGAACTCTGAAGTTTCCAACTGATGTCATGTTCTTCACAATTCGGCCTCATCTGTCTGGTTCACAGTGTCTAAGCTGGAGGAAATGAGTGTGCTGAAACAAGATACTTTTATCAATGACCCACCCTATCAAAGTTAAAAGTAGCAATAAGCGAAATAAACGGCTGCTAATTTTAGAGGGATCGTGAAGAAAGACATGGTCCACGCTGTTATCCTAAATCTGCAACGCATTGAAAAAATCACTGTATTTTAACGGATAAAATGACACAAATACATACATATATATGATAAAGGTGCACGAAAAAGTGCAAACTCCCAGTATATATCTTCCTGCATTCTCATAGTTAGAAATATTGGCTACAGGCAAACAGTGAATACTGACAATAAAAAGTAATATAGAGGGTGGCATGCTGTGCCCCTGTACGACGCAATGGTTTGAAATCCACTTGTGTATTCTTCCTTTTCTAAAGTCGAGAAATAAAGATGTTTGCTTTCGCTATTTTATAGTCATCAGATATCTGAAAATAATAAAAAAGATTACTTTTAGTATGTAGTTTAATATAAAGTAAACATACAGGTCTATTCAATACAGTTTTTGCGGATCATATATCTTGAAAAAGAAGGTATTCGCACATGGCGTTTACAATAGTTGTATGTAGTCAAATGTTATCTTATGTAACCGGTCTTACATTAAACTGCACTGTTTCGATTCACATCACAAAAGTCTGACATCGAGACATAACATCTGTGGATGCTTCTGTACTGTTTCTGCTCCCGTTGTTAAAAATATTCCAATGTCGATGTTGAGATTTCTTTCGTAAGACTTCATCATTAATTTAAACTTAGTCATAAAAACAAGAAGTTATATGTTTTAGGAATTAATAAGTAAGAGATTGTTTTAATCACAAGCAGTAAATCATGATTTCCAGGAGTTATTATTAGTATGTTTGTTTCCATCTTCTTGGCAGAGGGACATGAGAAGAAAGCTTCCACCTAAAAGCGACTTAAAATAGAAACAAAATGTTGTGAATGATCTGTGACGTGTCGCTTGCTCCTTGGAAGGTTTGTCGTCACTGGTGCTGACGTAAGATTAGCTATTACGTAAGAAGAGCGGGAAATCCAGAGAGACAGGGACGAGATATTGAACGAACTCCCTTAGTTTTTTTATATCTTTTGAGGTCACGCTCTGTTATATATGTTATATATACACACATATGTTGTCACTACATTCCTGTTCATCTGTTTGTGTGTTGTAATAAGACAAACGCACAGGCCGATATGTTCACACCTGGAGGAAGTGAGTGGTATCGCCCGTGTGAAGGAAGGTAGGAGTACACGCGGTGCGGACTGCCATCGGCCAGTCGTCTTCAATTACTACCCGGACAAAAGGCGGGGTGGACATCACAGGCACTGCCGACTAGCATGGCAATGAATCGTCTCCCTCACCCCACCTGTACTTGGTGTAGGGTCTGAGCGCTGATGTGAAACGACTTCTCTCTGAACATACTGTCAGGGTTAAGACTGAGTGTATTCTCCACCAACAAACAAAACTAGAATATATTATCTCGCAGCCCACTGCCTCGTGGCGCTGGGTGCACAAGTCATCTTTGGTGATGTGCTGAAGGTTTACAACCTTGTGAGTCGACAGTCCTAGAGTAGCATCATCAGTGGGATATGAATTTTTTCGGCATGCATGCCTTGCATCTGTCATCACACTGATGTTTGATCTTGGATCTGTCATCACACCATCACACCTAGCGGGGGTGACGAGCTCCAGACGACAGTATGTCTGTTGGCACAGCACAAAGTGATGATCAGCACATGCCCATCCATTGTTGAATTATTCACTTCGAGCGAAGAGTTGCACGATACTGAATGTGCATGAACTTGATCAATAACATCCTTCACCTTGTCGTGTTTACCAACAAACAAACATGGAATTGCTGCTGATGTTTGTTCTTGCCTGTGTACATTACATATTCCACTATCTTGACTGCAGGGAAACTGAGGACTTTCACCGCTCAAGAAATTATCCAGTAGACAGGACACAAAAGCAGACGTAGACTTATATGTTTTAGCCCAAGTTCAAACTTATCATTAAATACTATTCTTGCTTCTTCATCATCAAAAAAAACAAGCGTGTATCTTTTGTTACAGCATTATGCTCGTAGGTTTTAACAGTGCCGTCCGTCAAAGTTTTCTTGCTGCGTTTCTTCAGTGGCTGTGGGTTTTTCTCCATTGTAGACCTGTCACACTGGGAGAATCAGCCTCTTGTTTGCACCACACTCTCTCCTCTCTACGGTCTACGTGTGCATTCCACCCAAGTTTTGAGTGCGACGTGCATGTAGGCTAGTGTTCACACTGTAGTATTATTTTATTTTCAGTTGTGACGTATACTGTTCTTTAAAATTCAGTTGTCTTTGTGTTTGTGTCATTTCCGCTGTTATCTTTTTCTCCCTTATTTATTTATTTATTTTTTCTTTATTTTATGGAGAATACATTCAATTGTCGGTCCTAACCCTGACAGTATGTTCAGTTGCAAACTGTTTCACTTCAGCTTTCTAACCGCCAACGCGTGGAAGGGAAGAATATTAACGTGCATCGGTGAATTATAAAGTAGTCTTGTACACGTAGGTAGGCCGCTGGTCACGTGACCCCCTGCTCGCCGGTCCCAACCCTGGCTGCTCCACACAAGGCTGCCGCACGCTCGCGCAGCGGGGTCACGTGTTCACACGTCGACGAGGTGAAGAGGGTGCAGGGTGACAGTTGACACAATGGCGGACAGTAGCTCGAAAAGAGATGAAGCGACAAGGACGAAGAACAAAAAACGTGAAGAATGATAAGTCGATTCCAATTTGTATTTTCTATGTTTGTCTTTCTTTTCGCAGTCAATCTTGTTGTTTAACTTTATGTTTCTTTGTATGTTGGCAAGCTGTCATATGCCATCCTCCTTAAAAAGTGTGAAAATGCACTACATAAATTTGGATTATTATTATTTGTATAGCGGTGGAAAATATATGAGAAACAGTCTAAATTTAAAAGAAGAAGAAATAATATTTTGAGGCCAAGTGCTGATGTGTTCAGTATGTTTAGCATTATCTACTCTAACCACGTCATGTCCTTTACTTAATTGCGATCCTCTCGTGTTGCACTACTCAACAATAGATATGAAATTGAAATTGATCATTTTGACCCACCCCGTGCCTTGACCTACAGATATGTACATGTACAACCTTGTGGTACAATATAACGATGTGCGTATAACCATGAATACATAAAGGAGACAAGCACTGGACCCTTAGGACCTGTTCCTTACGAATAACTTCCTTTGACAACTGAAAAATAAAAACTCAACAAATGAGGTATTTCGTTATGTTTAAAAGTAGGCAAACATTCTGTGACTGCGATGATAATGTCGATTAACGATTACTCAAATCAAATCAAATCAAATCAGACTTTATTGTCTGTCGAGGAGACCCAGGACAGAAATTTTTCTTCGCTCACTAGGGCAGGCATACATACTCATACAGATATTTAACACACAGGAGAAAAGATACAAGTTAGGAGTAAAGATACAAGGTAGGAGTACTCAAAATGGATTTGAACTCAAACCACAGACAATAAGAAGAAAAAGATAAATAATATTTCTATTCTAATGTATATTCTAAAAACATTTCTTTGGTACTTTATGTCTTTTTCATGTCGTGTAAATAATTTTATTTTGTAAATTTCTAACAATTGACTTTCTTTCCGATTGGTGAATTTTCGGTGGCATACAGTTACAATCATTCATTTGTTTTTACTGCCAGTAAATAAAACTTGTATTTTTAAAAATTTACACCACGTAAATGTTTTGAACATTCTTTAATATGAAGTATAACAGATAATTGTGTATGTTGTAAGTTAATAGACATAAACTTTAAAATACCGGTAGAAATTTTGTTCGCGGGCATTCAGGACTTCGTCTACTAGTAGCTGTAATGGACGGTTACGTGGTTCCTGTGCGCAATGGCTTACTATTGCATTCAGTCATCTAGCATTCACCCACACACCTAATTACAATACTAATGACAAGAATATAATTAACAAAAAGTGCATATATATATTTATAAGAAAATAGCTTACAAGAATTTCATATGTAATCTCAAAACTTAGCTTTCTGGCGCTTCTCGCTACTGTGCAGGGCGCTGATAACTCCACTATTCACACGTTAAGGTTCACACTTTCCTAATGATTCCATTCTTCACAATTTCCTCAGTTAAAGTTCACACCTCCGTAATGAATCAAAGTCCCGTGGATCTTTTTAACGTCCTTTTCACGACGGACTTTCTCTCCGCCGCTCTCTTTCCACTGCCCCTACTTTGTTCATTTCTTCCTGTGGGTCTTTCCCCACCAAGGAGGGTGGCCCAAAAACCACTACCAAAAGGCGTGCAACAATTATCTCCCCTGGCCGTACGTCAAGCGCGGCCGTCCACGTTAGATGTTCGGACGAAGTTGACACCGACACTGGACACCGGCAGCGAGATGGTTGTCGCGCCAGCCAGAGGACATGTGCCACCTTGGCCCGCACACGATGTTTTGCCCCTGCTTAACCACTCTAATGAAGCATTTGCCCTAACACACTAGCTAAACATACTACACACACTAAACACCTCAAAAAAAGATAATAAGTAGAAATACATTTTCTACAGTAGCAACCGCACTTCTCCCTATGAACTGACTGTGCTTTAGGAAACGGGTAAAAAAGGGCTTTAAGATTTCTTTAAATTGTTTCTGCGGTGTCTCATCCAGCTGTGTGTGTGCGTATGCATGTGTGTTTGTGTTTGTGAAAGAAATAGAGATAATACGTGCATATGCAACTCAAGTGTGCGTTTGTCTTATTACAACACACAAACAGATGAACAGGAATGTAGTGACAACATATGTGTGTATGTGTTCGGAGAGAAGTTGTTGTCTACAGCAGCCACCAAGAAAACATTTTTTCAAATCCCAAAAGACAAATGATTGCGCTTCAACTATTTTATTTTCACCTTGCATTTTCAATGCCATTTACAACGATAAATTTCAAAATCTTACAACACGTTTTTAAAAACAAATTAGACATTATTTTCCACTTTTTTTCTTTTTGTAGAATTAATTGCTTTAGAATTGCTTGTGAGGTAAAAGACCTTGGGTTATAAGGTATACTTTTGCAAAAGTGTTAACAGTTGACTACTCTTTATAGTTGGCTAGTGTATATGTTACCAGTATATTTCCTACCTTTTCATATCATCTTGTGACTGAATAATCAAACAGAAAATAACTATTTGCGAAATGTTTTATTCAAAGGCTTTAAATGATAATTCTGACTGTAATCGATTATTCTTAGAAAATGTACTTTTTTCAAAATAACATTCAGACAGTATCAAAATTGCAGATCATGGAATATAGTGTCATTCTACAGTACAAATTTTGCTCTCAATTTTGAAGAATGTTTATTTTTATATCTTTGAATGTTTTGGAGATATCTCTTGTCAAAGTGCTACCCCTCGAAGTTCACCAGAACAAAGAAAACGTATTTTTAGTAAGACAATGACAGCTACATTATTACTTGGTAGGTGTGAAAATAAATCTTTTGAAGCTAAAAACAATGTCTTTACACAAATGTGAATCTCAACCAAATGTATTATATCATTGCTTTTATTACCACATTGCAGTGCCTTTTGGGATGTCCGACACACTGTTATACTTTTGGTTACTTGGGTTGTAATATTCTAGAGATTTTCAACTGTAAACAAAAACATTAGCAGGGTTGTGTGCCATGACACTGTTGAAGACATTGACAGATATTTCTGAGAATTCCAGTTAGCCGATGAGCAAGGTGTTCCATCAGGTGAATAAACTCTGCACACACAATGTAAGTTCCATGAAAACAAAAAAGGAAGAACATCAAATAAAAGGATAAACATAACAAATAAATACCTTTAAGTACATTGTAAATAACCAAAAAATCTGCAAGTTCTAAAATATTTTTGCAATGAATCCCTTAAAGTAAAAATGTAGTCGTCCTTATTAAGTTTTACACAAAAATAGGTGTAAAGTACAATTGCTAAGTTTCTAGAGTGTTTACATTACTTTAAAATGTTATGGACGTAAACACGAAGGCGAACAATATCAGATTCATGTCAATATGTCTGCCCAATGAAATTATTAGTCTGTATGTTGCATATTTTGATATATTGTAGACTATATTATATATTAAGAGTATATTATGTATCATTTTATGCATAAATATATTTTACGCATATAGTTTTAGCTTAAGGTTTTGCAATGCACAAAATGTAAGTACACATAATTAAATTTTCAGCATGAATTAGAGAACTGGTGATTTCTAAATGAATATAGATACCTGCCTAAATGATGCTTTAATACCTTTATGCTGGTTGGTCAGTGCCGGACTCAAAGTCTGCACCCAGGTTGGTCTACCTGATAACATTAATTGTCAGACGGTAGATAAATGTAAATGTAGACTGATGTTAATTAAAAAAATGTATGTTAAAAACCTAAACAAATTACTTTCATCCAACAAAGTCAGTGTTAGTCAAGTTGTGAATTTTTAACAGGAGAGTTTAATGTTTCAGAAACATCTACACACTTCTACAAGATGTTAAATATATCAGGTTTGAAACACACATAGCAACAAATTTTCTTTTTAACAAAGAGTGTTAACATTATATGTTTCTGATATATTGGGATAGGTAACTAGGATATACTTATTTCTTCTGCCTGGAGCATGGGACTATAGGTTCTTTGTGATATTGAGTATTCGCTGATAACCAGCAGTCGCACAAAAAAGAGTGCCGTGTAGGTCCCTCAACCACCATCTTAGAGCAGCAGAAAAGCATAAAAACCTGGTATATGTATGGGAGATACGACCTTAGCGACAAATGTCAAATCAAAACAGTAAACAATGTTGTCCGTGGTAATCAGTTGTGATATCTACTGCAGTTACCGTAAATGCTGTGATGTGATTAAAGAAATGTGTCCACTTAAAAGAAATAAATCTTGGAGAAATATTGTTGTAAAGTCGAACCATGCCGGCTACAACTGTGACTTCTGTCATGGTACAATCATGTCAAAATATTTTGGCCCAGTATGGAAAAATACAGGACTGACAGAGTGGCTACCATTAAAGCTCTAGGGCGCAGTCTTAGACATATATATTTATATGTCTATATTACCATCCTACTGGAAGCTCAGATTGGTCGTGTACCGTGCCAACATATATACATATGGCAGTCACGCATGGCAACTGCGAGCCATCATTGGCTACCTGCAGACGGCGTGTTGCCATGGTGACAGCCATGTAGCGGGAGTTTCTTACTGGCCGCTGTATCGTTTCCATCCTGGCTTGAGGCTAGCTCTCAGTGGCTAAGATGGCCAGTACCTACAAGCTCTGGAACCACATTGGTCCAACATTTTGTGCTGTCTGGGATGTTTGTATCGGCACAGATGGATCACATAATTACCAAATTAAATATCATTTATATTTTGCGGTCTTATTGAAAAAAGCATCTTCAATAGAAGCCACTCAGTGGAGAAAGAATACACTACAACAATAACTTCATATTATTCCTGTAACTTTTGTCTTTTTCAGGTTAAAAGAAAACAAGCTTATCGCATTTAAAAACGTGAACGTGGCACAGTGAACAGATGCTATGGTGCTATTGACAGCTACATTAGTTGAGTATTTGACCCAAGCACAACAATTCAGATTTTAAAGTTATATTTTACCAAATTGATATTCCAGTCAGGAGCAGCGTGACTACCATTAGACCTGATGGACACTGAGCACACTTCACCAATGTCGTCCGTTGTAACAAAGAATGTATTAAGCCTATCTCTCTCAAAGTTGTTGTCTAATTTCATGTCTGCGGAAGATACGCGAGTTCCATGAAGAGTAATATAGATATCGGAGTCTGTTTCCACCTGTACAATGACCGATGTATATGTTATAATCTTCCATTGGACCCCTAGAGAAATAAAAACACAAACAAATGTGTTAAAAGTCCATCTTTCCATATCATTCGATTTACTGTTCAAGCCTATAGCTTCAGACGTTCCCCTTTTAACACAGAGGATAACATCGTTCGCTCTGGAAATATAAAAACACACAAAATTTTCGTTGCATTAATTATTTATCTTTTTCTAGTCTTGTATTTTCTAATCTTCTGTTTTCAATCTTAACAAAGATATTTCTGCTTGTGCACTGTAAATGTTTTTGTGTATTTTCAATGTACATTACAAACACTGTTACCTTGAACACCAAAACCTTGAATGAAGCAGAGCAGAAAGACGAGAGGCCACATCCTGTTGCTCCCACTCGACAACAGCGGCTCCACTTGTGGAAACTTTCTAAAGACAGTCTGTGATAACGAATATATATACTTACTACAAATTATATTTTCGGCCATTTGACTTTATCAATATTTCTATTCCATTTGAGAACAAAATCACACAGATGGTTTGTGTATAAAGTAGAAGGGAAAGTAAAAAGATTTTTTGCCATATAAAAACATACTCATCCCGGATCGTTTTCACATTTTCTGCGTGCGACTGCATCGACAATAATTGCAGTAGTAAAACAGACGATGGCATCAGTGCCCAAAGCTCGTATCACATGAAAATTAACTTGCATTATATTTGTCGGTGCTACGAGAAGCGAAGACAGTATGATGTGGCTAAAACAGATGGTGCCAACAATACTGCACACGTCAGCTTCAGCTCTGAAAATATATGTTCCTTTGCTTTTTATTCTATACTTTTATGTCATGCATTTCCAGCAGTTGTTCTCATCATCAACCATTGTGCACGTACGATAATATAAACGATGAAGGAATATGTACTTCTTGAACTTTCTCCCTCCTTTTATATGTTTTATATTGGTGTCACGGATAGTTTAATACATGTCCATTACTTCTCAACTCTATCTGACCTTTACGAGTTTCTCCGTTTCAGAAGCCCTGTCTGTTAACTACAGACTTACAGACACAAAAAGGAGTGTTCTCGCTCATATAAATTCAATTAGACTCGAGTTTTAGTCATTAAAAATAATGATGTTCCACGTCACAAAAAGTTATCAATACAATCACCTTGCACTTCTAAATATATGAGTGGAAATTTTCTCTCTTCGAATCTGAAGGACAATATTTTTACACTCACTAATTTTGAGGAATATTTTGGTGTCATTCTGCTAAGGAAACACGAATGTTAATGGCAGATCGGTGGGTATGCAATGGTGCTTTCGTGGCAAGTCGTGGCAAATCCCAAAAGTGTCTCCTAAGGGACCATCTTCCAAAACCCACGAGGGCCCCAACTTACTTCCGACCAGTAAGGTGACCAGACGTCCCGCTTTTGACCTCGTGTCCCGCCCTCTCATCGGGCAGGACGCCCAATGTCCCGCTTTCTGGCCTTCTGGCAAGTCCATCACATGTCCCGGTTGTCTTTAAAAATCACTTTTTTTGGCGTTCTTTGACGGTGATGACACCATCATCGGCACGTATCCCGCTTTCGCTTTCGTTTGATATCCCTGCGCGAGTGGGTTGTTTGATCGTCTGCTAAAGAGTACATACACGTCAAATTTAAATAAAAATAAGACGTAAAAGCTAAACACATACAACTCACGCTTTATTATTGGTTTTGATTTAGAAAAATACCACGAAAATGTCTGCTAATTCATTCAACAACACTAGAAGATCCATAGTTTCTACGCATGAGCATGCCTCGCTTCAACGAGTCAT